>NW_025765603.1:1697500-1781066 GCF_003918875.1 Haliotis rubra | reverse complement strand
GACATATCCAATATATACTAGCCACATAAAGAAACTGTGCATTGTCAAAATATGATCCCTGTTGATAAGTCAATAACAATGTCAAAGGTACATATAAACTTTAATGGAGGGATCATGAGACCATAACAAGTCGGGAGAATTCCAATTGAAAAGTCAATCACAATGACTTCACGAGTCCACAAGCGGGACAGGGGTCAAACGACCATGTCACAAGCTCAATAACGGGTATGTCCACCATTGGCATTGAGAACAGCAGTGCATCGACGACGCATAGAGCCTATCAAACGTCAAGTTCTGTTGCAAGGTCAAGGACATTATCTGGCGGTTGAGGAAGACGGCGTAGGCGTCGATGCATCTAGTCCCAAACATGCTCTATCGGGGAGAGATCCGGTGAATTTGCAGGCCAAGGCAGTAAGTCAACGTTGTGGTGTTGCAAGAAATCCATAGCAACCCTTGCCGTATGAGGGCGGGCATTGTCCTGTTGGAATGTTAACCCAGGCCAATGACGCTGCAGAAAAGGAATTGCCACAGGTCGAAGAATCTGATCCCTGTAACCCACACCAGTTAAGTTGCCCTGAACAATCACCAAAGTAGTTCTTTGGCGTGCTGTTGTTCCACCCCAAATCATCACAGAACCACCACCAAAGCGATTCCTCTCCAAGACACAGGCCTGTGCATAATGGTCTCCCACGCGTCTATAGGCATGTTGACGTCCATCACTATGGGAAATGTTAAACCTGGACTCATCTGTAAAAACAACATTTCTCCGCCAAAACAAGGGTCTGCGGACATGCTTCCGGCACCACATTCGGCGAGCTTGTCGATGACGTTGTGTCAGGATAGGCTGTATGGTGCGACGTCGTGGTCTGATCCCGTGATGACGTAAACGTTGTCGAACTGTGTTGGGGTGGATACGGCAAAGTCCTGGGATGGTTCGGGCAGTCATCACTGCAGTCTGAAACCTGTGGCGAAGATGGGTCACCCTTATCCATCTGTCCTGTCTTGGCGTTGTTACACGTGTACGTCCAGAACGAGGCCGATCGATGACGTTATTTGTGTTCTGGTAGCGTCTCACCAGTGCAGAAATGGTGTTCCGGTGGCAGAGGAAATGTGCAGCCACTTGAGACATTTCCCCACGGACCATCCCAATGGCCTCATGACGTTGTGCAGACGTGAGCCTTGCCATGCTATGCGTTTCAATAGCCGCTTTATTTTTGAACGATCGCAAGGGAAGGGGTTGAGCTTTCAAAGTGACAGTATTGTGTGGCATTCATTTGCTCTGTTTCTCTTTCCCGAATGCACGTGGAACAACGTATTGCACGTCTCAAAGATCGAACCCCATGGACGCCACGGAACGTGGCACGTGCATGCATGTTGGATACATGTCACTAATCTCTGAGTTTAAATCCTCCCGTGTCTACACAGATTTGATAAATTTAGATTTTAAATTTTTGTATGCACAGTTTCTTTATGTGCCTAGTATATATACTTTCAAATCATCTTCAGCGTATTGAGGCTGCTCTACCTTTTGAACGGTGAAAGCAACACCGCCTTTAAAATTCATACGATCATCTCGCCATTCATTACTCAACAGAGCAAAGTCCTGTCAGAGGCAACCACTTTTCAGAAAACCATCACTGACTTCTTTCACGGATTTCGCTCCACTGTACGGAATGCCCAACCCGTGGTTCGTACACGGTATACGCCAATCCGTGTTGGGATCGATTTCGAATTCGTTGCAAATCCGTTCGTAAGCCCGCTGTTCCTACGGATTGTTCGTCGCGTTCCATGCCTTGTCCTGCGGAATCGGGGGTGTTGATTTCTTTCAGGTTGCGTCTGATTTGGTAGTACACATGGAAATAGAACACGGACCAACTCAGCACATCACGACAAGTGTCGTTCTAGGTCATGCTGCTCCCGGTCGTCGCACACCACACGGCGAAATTGAATTGATTCTGCCAGAATTGCATCGGGTTGTTAAACCATGCGTGGACTGCCTTGACGTTCTTGACCGAAAGCCTATACTGTTTAAATACATCAATAAATCGAGCTCGAAAGTGGGAACCCCTCCTTCGCATCCACCACGATTTCCATGTGCGTGAGATCGGTAGCACTTAAATTATTGCTTTTATTATAAAACACTCCCGGTGTATACTTGGGTGTAGCCATATTGAAAGTATATTATAGTGTCTCGTATATGTGTAACATGTTCGTTACGCTCCCATGAATCACGAGCGGTGAGCCCGTTCAACTGCTACACGTGATCGATAACACGTCGGGACGACTCCAAGTTGCTCTCTGCGATCTCACCTATTACCCACGTTGGTCGAATATCAGTCAACGTCAAGGAAGCAACAGGCTATTCATCGATGGCAAACGCCACGATATGTCCGACGGTTACTACAACATTTGTATGTTGAACGATGAAATTTTCATTGGAGCCCATATCAAACTCAATGAATCGAATGGCACACTGACGTTAACGGCAGGGGAAAAAGCCATCCGACTCGGCAGAGCCTTGGCAAGAACGCTCGGTTGACGTCGAACAAAATACAACCTCGAGAGACTGTCACGGGTTCGAAATTACCGAACCTCATGGTCTATCACAAAACTGTTCGCTCATCTCGATCGGTTAAGCACGACCGATAATATTCAAGGCGAACACCCTTCCACGCTGCTAAGAGCCATGCCCATCAAAACGGAAAAGCGCAATGACGGTCGAACTGAATCGGTTTCAACCCTGCAGCACAAAAAATTAGCGCAGGGCATGATCACAGAATTGAAACTATCCATTTTAGATATAAAACATAAACCGGTGTACATGGAATATCTCAGCTTCACGCTGCACGTAAAACAATGAGTCAAGCTTCGGGTCCCAGAACAACCATGCTTGTGAGAAAATTGCCCACCCTAGCGATCTCTGACCTAGGGGACACCCACGGCTTCGACAACCCCTGGGAAAAAGGCAAGGTATACGCCTTAGAATTAAAAAACAACGTTTACAGACGAAAAGAAGTGTGCAGTGTCGTCACCGGAGGTCTCTTAAAAAGCATCCAGTACAATCTCGTCTTCAACGACAATAACAAATTCGATGGCAATCTGGGCGATTTAGACAATGCCGATACACGAGGTCTCTTAACATTGTACCAATGCATCCTTACCGATGATAACCAATGGAGGTTGATCTCTTCCCAAATCGACTGGCTACTCCATATTACCCTCATTTCGCACTCATTTTTGCGGACTCGAGGGATCATTAGTTAATGAAAGTCCTCAATAAGTGGATTCTCATCTCGTCTTATGTCCCCTCGCAACAAAGGAGTGTGCTCATGAGCCTCATCCCTAGAAAAGTGGGTCATTTGTTAGCAAGTCGACCGGATAGCCGAAATACGAGTTTACAGTTGGTGCTTGACTTCGAAGAGGTGTCCGATGTCCTAGAAGGGATTCCAACCATTTCAACGCTTTATATCAAAGTCTTTCTCAGGGCGGCATCACCCACCCCAAAAATTGATATTATACCGGGAGTATACTCATTTGGCCTCAAAAACGTCAGAATCACGAGTGCTCCATTTGTATACAGAAAGACATCAACGTTTACGCGGGTCTCGAAGAAGTCGCGATTACTTTGGATAATAAAATTGTGCTCACGAAGATTGTTTAACCTCCAAAAATCCATCTCATCAGCTTAAAGTTTACGCTCGAGAAATTATCGGAAAACCAGTTGAAGGCTCTTCCCTAATATGAATATAACCACCATGGGTAACGTGTCAAACCAGGCTACCATTGCGTTCTCCGATCTCGACAAACCCGGTATGGAAAACGCCTTGTACGTATTGCAATTACAAAACAACGTGTACCAACGTCGAGAAGTCATCGTTGAATTGAACTGGAACATCAATATCATCCTGACCTACCCCTATCTCGTCATGGATCAGGATCGTAATATCCTCGAACTAAAAAACCATGGGATTCTACTGGGGAGTTTTATTCCAGTTCATGAAAAGGGAATGTACGCATCACCATTACCAGATCAAACGGGTTATATGCTAGTCCCTCCCGGAAGACACAACGAGCTGGCTCTATTTAAAACGATATAGTGGAGTCCCAGACTCGTTGATCACTGTGATAGCAGGTTCTACCCTTATTATCGACGTCATTCTTTGAGATGCCTCCAGGCGACGGTAGGGACTTCTGGCTGGGGTAGACATGCGCTGGCACGATTGCCATAAAGATCAATGCTGTCGTATTTATGTACAACTAGGAACAGCTTCCACCACAAGCCTCGAGGGAATCAAGGTTTTTATTGCAGATGAAATTTTACTCTACCAGACTTATGCACCCGAACACGTGTACCTCATCAGCTTGAAGTACATTCTTCAACGATTGTCGGAGGACCAATTGAAGCTAATCTCTTAAACTACATTATACTCGAAATGGGATTGTATCCGGCCATGGACGACGTGGCTCAAACGCTTGAAACCGTGGATGGATTGCGACAGATCAGTGACATCAAACGACAATAGGAACAAGAACGCAACGCATGACTCGGATTGCACAAAAAGTACCATCGGGCCGTCAATGCCATAGGCATCAGCTGGCATTGGCTTGTTGTCGACCATCATGGCCACATCCATCGTCCTCGGGTTAGAAGTAGCCGCGGGGGTATCGGGGCTGGTGGGAGTAGCCCTTAAATTCGTTTCACGTCGGTTGCAACAGAAGGCCTTAAAACATGAGGAAATCCGAGTGCTGGCCGAAGCCAAGCTGAACACGATATCGATTGCGTCTCGTCGGCGCTCACAGACAGTAAAATCTCCGAAGAAGAGTTCAACCTAATTTTGGAGGAACTCCCCAAGTACCACCGCATAAAGGAAGAGATTCGAACCAAGGCTCGGAAAACGGCCAACTACAGCGAAGACGAGACAAAAAAGCTCATAGAACAAGGCCGACAACAAATCATTCAATCCTTCCTGACCAAGAACATACAAGATACACGTTAAACTGCTTCGTAGATGTCATTATGACATAGACGAGTAAAAAAAACAAACGTTGCCTCTCGATATTTTTTTAAGGGGGGATGGGAGGCTTAATTCCCACAAATCAGCCTCTAAGCCGCATCTGATGCAGAACCCCCACTGTACTACTACTCAGATGAATTGTCCAGTGATAAATGATGCTAAATCACCGTTTCTGTCCTTTATATAGCTATCCACAGTCTGTACATTTTTTTAGTTTGATGGGTACATAGACATCTCTTAAGGAGGAGGACTACGTTAACTATAAGTGACACATAATGAAGACACGTATCTATACACTAGCATATCGTTTAATCTTGGGTTGAAAGTAACATGATTAAGAATATCATTCAGTGAATATCCTCTGGCTTTCATCATCACATATAACAATGCAGTCCACAGGTTTTACTCTTTTGACTTTGAAGTATCCATGTATTGTGTTGGAAAGAGGTACAATTCCTTTGTAGAAATATGTTGAATGTGCTATGATAATACTCAGGCTTTCTTCCCAAACTGTCAAACATATTCTGCGTGTTTTGAATCTTGCATCGAAATAGCTATCCAATGTTGTCCCGGTTGAGAAGAGGCTTGGTTATTCAAAATGTATCCTTTGGGATATGTGGATATGGTTCATAGTAACTTATCGGCAGCAAGTATTTTCATTCTTTAGTAACACGGTCTTTGTTCAAGAAGCATTGCACCTGTCTTGTATTCAGGGTGTAGATAATGTTACGTGCTTCGTCCACTATATTCAAAGTAAAACAGTCAAGAGCATAAGAGTCGTGTGTTCTCTCTCTTGTGACTGAAACCTGAATGAATTTTAAAATAGTATCACCTTAATTTGAACCGGTTTGACCAATGAGACGTAAGGAAATTGGACCAATGATTCGTGAGTGGGAGTGACTGAGCAACATCAGGGGCATAATGACGTCATACCTTCTACAATATTCCTCATCGTGATGAGGTCAACCAAATCTCCCTCACACTTTGAAATCCCAAAACAGACCATGTGCATAACAACGGGTTATCACAATGAGGTCAGCCAGGTGTTCGATGACGTCATAAACGAAATGGCGGATTTGAGACTAATACGTTGTAACAGTCTGATTATAAAACACACAAGCACACACACACACATACACAAACAAACAGACACACAAGCACATACAGACACACGTACGTACATACATACGTACATACATACATTGGTATCGCACGTTCTGAAACGATGTTTTTTTCGCTTTACCTGCATACCCTTGAAGATCCGGGTTAGAAGTGATCTTCAGTAACCCATGCTTGTCGTAAGAGGCGGGATCGGGTGGTCAGACTCGCTGACTTGGTTGATACATGTCATCGTATCCCATTTGCGTAGATCGATGCTCATGATGTTTGATCGCTGGATTGTCTGGTCGTGACTCGAACATTTACATATCGCCGCCATATAGCAGGAATATTGCTGAGTGTGACGTAAACTCACTCACTCACTCATGCAAGATGACATTAAGACAAAGGGCGACGTGTGACTTTCGAAATGACTTTATTGGACAGCAAATCCTTTAGTGAGTGAGTGAGTGAATGAGTGAGTAAATATGAGAGTGAGTAATTTTAGTTTTACACTGCTTTCAGCAATGTTTTAACGATGTCACGGCGGGGGACACCAGAAATGGGCTTCACACACTGTGCCCATGTGGGGAATCGAACCCGGGTCTTCGGCGTGACGAGCGAACACTCTAACCACTAGGCTACCCCACCACCCCAACAAATCAGTGTACAGTACATCGTCAAGACTTTTTACACAAGGTTGTCATTCATAACAATAAACAAAGTAGCAATAATCATCCAAGTCATCCAAGTCTTTAATGATCGAAGTCCACCAAACATAGCAACATAAATGAAAGAAATTGCACTTATCAAATTCAACAGATCGTTGTAACAACTGGCCAACAACTAATGAACAATCAAGAAAAGAATGCCCAGTGATCACAAATAAAAGTCTATCCATTCATTTGTCGCAGGAAAACTATAAAGCAGTGATTCGCTTCAGCTCAGCAGGATGCCACCAAACCAATAAGTGTCAGCGTCTGTTCAACCGACCTTATTTAAGTTTAGCTCTGGGCAAACCAGCAGTATGGATCAGTGGATGTTTTCTATGACGGGTCGGGGTTTGACAGAAATAATCACAACAGAGTTTACGTAATCGAATGGGTCTGTATGTGCCCATGTGGGGAATCGAACGCGATCCACTTCTGCTGAGCAAGGTCATCGAATGTGTCTGTATGGCGCTCCGAGGACTACATTTACGGTGATGACATTGATGACGCTATTAAGAAAAAAATAGGAGTCTCTGTTGATATGGTTTAGAGATTACTGAGATAAAAGGTTTGTGAGTCCCCTTTAAACCAGCAAAACAACACACAAACGTGTCTATAATATTCAATTATATATTGAAAAGACAAGGTCACAATGACTGACAGTACAGATTCCCAATACAAAACTATTGGATCACAAATCTATAATACTGGGTCACAAATCTAAAATATTAGATTGGTGTTCGCCAAGGTTGTGTTTTAAGCCATGTGCTATTCATATTTTTTATAAATGAAATTGTAATTGATATGTATATTTAATGTGATCATGGCATATTTATAATCCAAACTGTTGAAGATATAATGATGCTATTGTTTGCAGATGATGTTACAATATTTTCAGTTACAGGAGCACGTTTACAAAGACAACTGAATGTATTAGATGGTTTTGGTTAACAATGGAGTCTTGAGCTGAATACAGAAAAACAACAAATTTAGTAGTATTTAGAAACGGTGATATATTGCGGAGAAACGAGAAATGGTACTTTTGTGATAAACAGCTAAAAAGTGTTACGTACTATAAATACTTAGGGTTATTATTCTTATGGTCAAACGCTTGTAAGACTTGCTGCACAGGCATCTAAAGCAATGTTTTATGTATTTCATTTATTTAGTAAGAATAGATTAATCTCATTTACTACAGCCTGCGAAATATTTGATAAGAAAATTGTCCCTGTTTATGCAAGTGAAATTTGGGGCAGTAATTGTCATCATGTAATAGAGCAAGTGCAAACTACATATTTTAAACGATATTTAAGTGTGGAAAGTTTGCATCCAACAAGGATGTTTAAATTAACTCGAATACAATGCATTAAGTAATGGCTTAAGTTGTTGCAAATGAATGTAAATCGTTATCCATATCAATGTTATGTATTACTTAAACATTTAGATGAAAATGTAATTGGGTGTCCGACATTAGAACTATCTTGTTTAGAACAGGTTTCTCATTTGTGTGGATATCACAAAATGTTGGTGATGCAAATGTGTTTAAACTGAAGTTTAGAGAAAGATTTATTGACATGTACAAACAACTTGGCATGATTCTATTTGTAACTCACATTATTTAATGCACTACTGTAAGCTGAAAGCAGTTTTGGAGCCTGAATATTATATTTTACAACTGAATGATAAGTCTCTTCTAAGAGCAGTTTGTAAATTTAGAATATCCCTACATAATTATAGATTTGTTACTTACAGGAGAAATAAAGACAATGGTGTAACTAGTTGTATCTGTATAAGTTGTAATTTTGGAGCGATTGAAGATGAATACCATGTTTTTATGCAATGTACAAACTATAATGAAATTCTGCACAAAAGTACTTGCCACAGCTGAATGCCATGCCTCAATGTGAACATAGCATGATAAAAGTATTGCACTCTAAAGATTCTAATGTTATTAAATCAGTTTCTCTGTTTTTGAAACATCTGTGTAAACATTATACATGAAATAATCACGTGCCATTGTAAAATATTGTATCTTTCAATTGTATTATAGGCAGTTACTGAATAAATATGTCTATGTTTAACTTAACTCACCAAAGTCTTGATATTTCTTATAAACATATGTACTGATTGAAGGTTGTTGACAGGTGTTGAAAGTTCAATGTTGACGAGGCCTCTTGAAATTTCGATGTTAGCAGGCAAGCGTAAATCCAAAGTAGTCTCTCCATACATCTCAACAACAATATGAGCACAATGGTTTCTATAACACATGTGTTGGAGCAGCAGCGTCTGGTGGGATATCATTGTTTTCAGGTTTTGTAGGTAGTGCAGTAATGGAGCCTGTTGTTAAGCACTACTTCCAGGTCCACATTTCACAGTCCAAGTATTTCCCACATTTGACTGGATTTGGAATTTTCATCGCCACCTTCCTTGGTATGCTAAAAGCAACAAACAGAGTCATCGGAACATGGTATGACGAGAAGGCTCAGAAGCACAACGAAGCTGCGGCCGAGTGGCAAGAACTGGAGCTGCGGATCAAAGCTTTCCTTGCTGCTGCTGTCAAAGACACAATTACAGTTGAAGCCTGCAAACTATTCACATATGAGTGCGCGAAGAAACGCAAGACAATATGTCTTATTGCTCGTCCAGATCAAGAGGTCTACAAAAAGTTTGAATCTGATAATGAGCTCCTTATCAAACGCCTGAAAAACATCCGGGAATTTCATAAGGAAAGGAGAGAAAATGGTCTGTTCTCTCGCTAGTGCCTGCATACTCTTCATTTCGAATAATTAATTAAGGGACTTGGCGCCAATCATCGCTTAGGGCGTGTTGTACATGTGAAACAACATTATGCTATGTCATATTTATTCTCTTGTTAAACATTGTTGTTTTCTACCTGCAGTAAAGCATTCACGACATACTAGTATATGCTTCACCTGCTGTTTTTCCTTTGACGCTATGTATTTTGTAGTGGATTGTATTAATTTTGTTCCCCAGAATTCCCCCCAAATGTATTATTTTCCCATCATGTCGGGTGGTTTCATAAGTCCTTTCTTATTCTCCATACTGAAAGGCCGCAGGCCCATAGTGCATATACTACAACGTGTAAGCAGATAGGATGAGCAATTACATTCTCACTGATATGGCATGACAAATATACACTGATAAGTTACGACCTCATTTCATTGATTTCTGGCTGATTTTATCAGTAAAACACGCATATTTACATTTGGATGAACAAAGAACCGTTTCATATCTTTCAACTCAGTATATTTAGTAAATACTAATTAAAAGTAGTATTCATCATGCACAATTTCTTACAAAGGGTTGTCTTAGTGATATTAATAACACTTTTTGACTGTCTGTACCATTTCTTTGTGCAAACAGTACTTACTTCACCTGAATCGTTGCATTACTTGTGGTAGCTTTTCAGTGTATGTGACACTGTACCAATTTAATCATTTTCAATAAATCATTTGCTTCAGTAATGCTGATGGTGTCTTTCATTCTCCCGAGAGGAAGTTTGAGCAATACAGCTTAAGTCAACTTGAGTCTGGCAATCTTAAATATCGTTCCAATGAATTATACGAGAACAAAATCCTTTCAACAAACGTCATGCCGAAGACCCGGGATCGATTCCATATCTGGGTATAATGTGTGAAGCCCATTTCTGGTGTCCCCCGCCCTGATATTCCTGGAATATTGCTAAACGCAGCATAAAACTAAACTCACTCACTCACACTTTCCACAAACCGAGTTCCTGTTAGGGTTTCAACTATCGTATACCCAAGTGTTTATGAGACACTATCTTATAGGCATGTGTTTTGAATCACCATCAAATAGTCATGATACAAGGTGCCCATGAACAGTTGGGCGTTTTCTGCTCAGTTGATGGAACCTTTCATAAATTCATTGAACTGCACGTCAGCTGTTCACCTGAATGGCAACACGAAGTATAAGTCAGAAAAGCAAATTGCCCCGAACATAAGTTTTGTCAATGATGCATCAAATTGTGTACATCACTTATAACCTGAACAGGACAGGAGTCGTACGGCGTAGTCTGATTTTCTTAAAGACATATTCTTCAACATATGCTGAACGTTGGTACTTGGAAGCCTTGCTATGTAGTTTTCTGGTTAGCTTATAGTCACTCTGAACCAAATACACATATCTGGGTATGAAAGACATTGTCTCTTGAGTTTCTAATATAGGTGGATAGATCAGTGGAAACGAAATGTCAGTTTGACCATTAGTGAACTATATCAGATCATCACTATTCTATGGATCAAGATAAACACCTGCACCAAAATCACTTTTTTCATCAAAAGCAGCAAGAAACAGATTATTGCAAAATCAAGAGTTTTGCTTCATTTTGCCCTGTTGGTTTGACAGATGTTCAGAAAAGCCAAATGTTTTGACCATATTGAATTATTTTTTTTTTTTCTGAAACTTGAAGCAAATGTTCGGGGTTTCTGAGAAAAAGGAGATAAACGTACTATGTTAGGAAACTATATTAATGTTAGACCAAAGTCTCCAAAGTTAATTAGAAACCATCAGCGTAGGTTTCGAATGATCAATTTAGAGAATATCAATTCACACGAGTTCGCCTTCTATTGGAGTTTATTCCGTCTGTCATTGATCAATTTTCAAATAGTACGTTTTTCCCCTTCACTATGACTGATTTAAAATGGAAGTTCTTGGTTCCGCGGTAGACAGTGCCCAATCGGACATGGTACGGGAGACGAGTTAAGCTGAAAGGGATGGTAGGTGTCTTTCGGAGTGGTTGTTAACATTGTAACTGTAAAATATTCTTCAAAGAGAAGAAACAACGATTTGTTAAATCAAGCTACTTAATACGTAGTAACAGTGTGGTTATAAAACACACAGACACACACAAACACAAACACAGACACACACATATAAATACCCCTACACACACACACACACACACACACACACACACACACACACACACACACACACACACACACACACACACACACACACACACACACACACACGTACATACAGTGATATGAGGCAGTGCGGTACGTTCTGTAACAATGTTTCAAATGTTATTCGCTGTACCTGTAGATTAGTAAGGGGCAGTGGGGTGCTACATTTAGCCTTAAACTAGATACCTTGCTAGGCAGAAACCAGCTTACTGCTTGATGTGCCGTAATGCTGTTGCAAACAAGTGTTTGGTTGCGTTTCTTCAACCAATTTATCACACTCTTTCCCTGGCTGAATCCACAAATTCATTCACAGTATTACCAATGAAACCAATCCATGTCACAATAACTTTTGGCGCTGGGTATAACTAATGTAGCACTGCTTCTGCATAATCGTTACATTCTTTGATGCCTTGTCAACATAGGGAAGGGCGAAAAGCGAACGAAAGATCGAATGGTCAGATTTGGGACGGCAGCTGGCTAGGACAAATTGAGTTTATTCCATTTCTCCTTACACATTTTATCAGTTTACTTAGTAAATTATATATACTACATTCATATAAGGAAGGGTTAAACCCTTTCCAAGAGTTATAGAGATGAGGTTGCATAAACGATGCCCGTTACTTTTGTTTTTGAAACATCTGAGAATCAATATTTTTGATACAACACCGGTGACGTCAGACATATTTGTTGCAATACTTTTGGCCCGTCACTGTATTTTATTCTCCTTCTCACTTAACAGAAAAGGTTTTCAGTACCACTTTCAGTTATAGAGTATTACTGCCTAAATAATGACGTTATAGATACTTCCTGTCGAATGTAGGAATCCTGTTTGGATTTCAGCTTCAAGGAGATTACTCCGTCGGCATCTGTATTCTGTGTTTTACGCACGCATGCACAGGCATCACTATTATACTGCCATAATAGTGACCGCAACATTAAACGAAATTTAGGAAATGGTAACAGTTACTGTTAGTAATACTATGTGTTTTCTAATACCTGAACACAGTAATACTATGTGTTTTCTGACACCTGAACACAGTAATACTATGCATTTTCTAATATATGAACACAGTAATACTAAGTGTTTTCTAATATATGAACACAGTAATACTATGTGTTTTGTAATACCTGAACACAGTAATACTATGTGTTTTCTAATACCTGAACACAGTAATACTATGTGTTTTCTAATATATGAACACAGTAATACTAAGTGTTTTCTAATATATGAACACAGTAATACTAAGTGTTTTCTAATATATGAACACAGTAATACTATGTGTTTTGTAATACCTGAACACAGTAATACTATGTGTTTTCTAATACCTGAACACAGTAATACTATGTGTTTTCTGACACCTGAACACAGTAATACTATGTGTTTTCTGATACCTGAACACAGTAATACTATGTGTTTTCTGATACCTGAACACAGTAATACTATGTGTTTTCTGATACCTGAACACAGTAATACTATGTGTTTTCTAATATCTGAACACAGTAATACTATGTGTTTTGTAATACCTGAACACAGTAATACTATGTGTTTTCTAATACCTGATCACAGTAATACTATGTGTTTTCGAATACCTGAACACAGTAATACTATGTGTTTTCTGATACCTAAACACAGTAATACTATGTGGTTTCTGATACCTGAACACAGTAATACTATGTATTTTCTAATACCTGAACACAGTAATACTATGTGTTTTCTAATACCTGAACACAGTAATACTATGTGGTTTCTCATACCTGAACACAGTAATACTATGTATTTTCTAATACCTGAACACAGAAATACCATGTGTTTTCTAATACCTGAACACAGTAATACTATGTGTTTTCTCATACCTGAACACAGAAGGCGTATGTGCTATATAGTCAAGTCTTGGCAATGTCCCAGCAAATACACTAATTGTGATAGGGAAACGGCCTTATCTGTTGATGATATAACAACGGTATTGATGTCCCAGATTACGTGAATGTTAGTTGAGCCTACAGTTGTTAGATACAGCCAACTGTGACACGCCCATCACAACAATGGGGCTATTTATAATGCCGTCTCACATTTTCCTGGAAACTTCGACTTCTCGGGGAAATGCAGTCACTGCCTTATTACGTGTGCATGCCAATCTAGTTCATTTTATGACTGCTTCACTCAACACTGACACGCATCACTATTTTCGTCCACCCAATGTAATTACTATTCACAATTTAAATCATCTGTCAGCGTCGTACCATATTTAACCAGTTACCTGCTACCAAATCAACGTAAAAGTACAACCCAGTTTCGGTGCTGTAGCTTCAGACTCGCAGTGGAATGTGGTCGTCATACAAACACTAATTAATACTAAACTATACTCAGCTTTACTCAGTATGTATTTAATTTTGCCAATGTATGTGTTCTGGGCATTGGGCCTAAATTACCGAATAAACCTGCCTGCCTGCCTGCCTGCCTGCAAACTGCGATTAGGTTGTCCTATATATGATATATATGATTCACTCCCGCTGCTATCGGACCCGCTCAGACTATTTCCTCGAGAGGAATCAGAACTGATTTAAAGTTACACAGTAACACAGACCCATGAGTCCTTCAATAAACACTGAACAACGCTAGCTTGTAAGTGTAGTATTTAGCCACGCACTGAAGACAGCGTCATCAGGCGAAATTGCATTAATATGCGGGGACGATTTTTAAATGTCTCAACTCGCATGATTTCATGTGTGAGAGAGTTTTCTTTCAATTTTATTTTTTTCTGTGTCAATGGCAACAAATTTTTGAAGGTTAGGGTTTGTGGTTGGAGCATAACTCTAAAACAATTTCACCCACCTCCACCAGATTTTGTATACTTAATACCAATTATCAGTAGCTTAGAAGCATCAACCATATACATGTACTACTATAAAACACCATGAACTTCCTCTCTACGTTGAATTACGGGAAGGGGGAGACATCTGTTTTTATGAGTAAAAACACTGTCTAGTATTGAATAGTGTATA
Source organism: Haliotis rubra (assembly GCF_003918875.1). Taxonomy (NCBI): domain Eukaryota; kingdom Metazoa; phylum Mollusca; class Gastropoda; order Lepetellida; family Haliotidae; genus Haliotis; species Haliotis rubra. The sequence continues at coordinate 1,766,288 of NW_025765603.1, read as the reverse complement.
TCCCTGGTTCTTTCAACCCGTTGGTTTTAATAGGACAAACTGTGAATATGTGTCATTAACCTGTACATGAACATTTATCCAAACACTGTTGAGTGAGTGAGTGGCTTTAGTTTTACGCCGCTTTTATCAATATTTCAGCAATATCATGGCTGGGGACACTAGAAATGGGCTTCACACATTGTACCCATGTAGGGAATCGAACCCGGGCTTTCAGTGTGACGAACCAACGCCTTAGCAACTAAGCTACCCCACCAACCCCATGATTTCATGAAGGACTGACCACTTGATATTAATGTGTGTGGGAGGGTGGGATAAGAGAAGAGACAGCTTTCAGCAACAGATGTAGCGAGTCACTTTTTAATATAGTCTGAACCGTAAATATCCTGTTAGGGAATTTTCGGTATCTCTACAAAAATCTAAAAATCCTAGTCATTTATATAAGATTTCTTAGCATGAATATCCGAAAATTATGCCTGTGGAATAATTTTCAGGGATTCGTTCAACTGAGTGAGTGAGTTCAACTTTAACGTCACCCCGGCAATATGTCAGCCATATAGTGACGAGAAATGTTGTACATACACAATAAATAGAAGTAATTAAATACCCAGTCATCGACGGACTGTAAAATAACTAGAGTATCACAAAAAAGAGTTAAAACTAGCTAGTATTATTTTTAAAAGTAGGAAACTATTTGAGACAATACAATGTAAAAATGGGCTAGTGATCGCCAACAACTGAAGGTAGATCACAATACTAGGGACCATGGGGACTTACAGTGCTTTTGCTACCTGCATGGACCCTAGTTGGATTTAGTCTCTTGAAATACGAATACCCTTAAAGCATTGAGGTTGACATTTGTTTCTGTTGCTTAAACAGATAAGACAGTAAACATCACTGGCCATGAAGGGAAAGGGCATGTCAGAAAGGTGGCCACCGTTGGTGCTGAGTTTGGTAAGTCAGAGGTCATAGAAATAACTCTAGATAAGCGTTCAGCAATATCTCATAACTAACTGTTGCGTGTACATTCATGCTTTATAAACGCAAAGTGTGTACTGCAAGATAATTGGCTGAAAACGTTAAATGGGATTTCATTCTGCGAAGAATTACTTTATTTGTAGAAAAGCATGCCTGTTTACAGTCGGAAAGGGTACTATTGATCTTGTTAAAAACGATACTAGTTTGATCACAATATATCTGGAGGACTTCCATTTAAAACTTATGTAGGCTTCTGTTAACATGTTGGGTTATGTTAACGGGAGCAAAAGGCGTCATCAGTCGTATAATGACATATTCCAAATTCATCTCACACAGCTATGAACGTTCAGACAGACCGATATGAAAAACCTCTCATAACATTTATAGAGAATACTATACGAGGTCTCATTACATACGAATTATACGAAACTCGTGTCCTTCCTATGGTATCTGACCTACGTGACTGCCATCATTCCGCCCGGGACACAGCACAAGAACGGTTTGGAGCCCGGAGAATGTCCGACCAGACAATCAGGAACCGTCTCCGAAGGGTACGTATGCGTGCCAGACGTCCACAAGTTGCCCCCTCTCTAACACGATTACATCAACGTCCGTGAGTCAGGTGGTGTAAGGCGGTGCAGCCATGGAGCCTTGGAAACTGGAGGCACATATGGTTCAACGATGAATCGCGGTATCCCCTCAAGCGACGTGACGGAAGACAACGTGTCTAAAGACCACGCAATGAACGTTTTGCATCCAACTGCATCAGGCAAGTGGACAGATTTGGTGGAGATGGTGTGATGATGTGGGGAGCCATCTCATACACCAGCAGATTGGAACTGATGCTCGTCCTAGGCAATCTTACGGCCGCGAGATATACCGACCGGATTCTCTGTCCTCACGTGCATGGTCTTGTCGACCGCCAAAGGTAGCTGTACCACCAGGACAACGCCAGACCTCACACAGCACGATCTACAGTGGACTACCTGGACAATAACAAAATCAATGTCCTCCCCTGGCCCCCCAGATCCCCGGATCTGAAACCAATTGATTACATGTGGGATCAGATAGATAAACGTGTACGTCAACATCGTAATCCGCCATTGAGGCTTTAACAGTAACTGTTGTTCAACATGCTGCAGGAGGAATGGAGGATTCCACAACGAAACATCCAACAACTGATTCAATCTGTGTCAAGGGGGTGTCGTGCAGTTCTAGCAGTAAGAGGTGGCCATACAAGGCAGTAACGTCAACGTCACCTCGTAAACAGCAGTAATGACCATGATGACTGTCATTCTTGTGAAATGTGCACGAGTTACCAATGTGTTGCTCTACATAATTTCAATGCTGTGCCGTTTATTTTCGTTGATTTACATAATTGAATAACACCGAATTTTTCAATGATATTTTGCTTTTGCGTTTCCTTTTTTGAAGAGTGTACTTCGGTACCTTCGGTTTTGGCAGAAGCACTTATGAGCATAGTGATTATTATGCATACATCTATTATTGAGATTCATGATATATAATGGTAGTTGTAAAACACCCACCACAAGGTACATTTTGACATACTACATGCCTATGTTGTGATAGGTGTATACAAATATGTTTTTCTCAGATTGTTGTTGCAGCTCGATTATGGGTACCGATGTCCAGTTACCCCAGAATGACACTTAAAATCATCAGAAAAAATGGAACCATGATTTTTCTGAATCTATATGCAATACTGATAAGAATTCTTAGTGGTGCAGAAAATTAACATGCACATCCCACGGGAAGCATTTTTGCTACATAAGCCCCTGCACTACGAGGCAGTGAGCTACCACATCTATGCAGCTTCGCCGACCGATGAGTTCTCTCGCTCATGTAAACATTTTGGCAGACTGCCAGTTTTGACGTCAGAGCAATTCTGGGTATATCGATTGCAAGCCCTGAAATACATCTCCTCTCCGTTCAACCTGATTAGGCAGTTATGGACGCTAACAGGTATGTATGCATGTGTGTGTGTGTGTATGTGTGTGTGTTGGGGGGTGGGTGGGGGTTTACAGCCATAGACGGTTGAATCAATCGTTCTTGCAAAATGCATAACACTGGCTCATATCAATGTGTGAGTGTGTGTGTGAGAGAGAGAGACAGAGACAGAGACAGAGAGAGAGAGAGAGAGAGACAGAGAGACAGAGAGAGAGCGAGCAAATGATCGTCTGGTTACTGGTTGTCTGATCGAGACTCTTACTTATAGACGGTGCTCATTTACTTGCAATCAAGCCAACAAACCTACCTTCCTTTGTAAACTGATGACGTGTGTGTGTGTGTGTGTGTGTGTGTGTGTGTGTGTGTGTGTGTGTGTGTGTGTGTGTGTGTGTGTGCGTGTGCGTGTGCGTGCGTGCGTGCGTGCGTGCGTGCGTGCGTGCGTGCGTGCGTGCGTTGTTTTTATTGTTAGACAAGCTTCTGTTATGTTTAAACTAATGGGTCAGTATGGCGCCCCATGGTCTACATCTAGGGTTACCCGTGAAGATCCGGGGGAGAATAGGTCTTCAGCAACCCATGTGCTTGCCATAAAAGGCGACTATTCTTGTCGTAAGAGGAGACTAACGGGATCGGGTGGTAAGTTTCGCTGACTTGGTTGACACATGTCATCGGTTCCCAATTGCGCAGATCGATGCGCATGCTGTTGATCACTGGATTGTCTGGTCCAGACTCGATTATTTACAGACCGCCGCCATATAGCTGGGATATTGCGGAGTGCGGCGTAAAACTAAGCTCACTCACTCACTCACAATTAGGCTGCTGACATCGATGGCGCGCTTAAGAAAAAAAATGAGGAAGTTCTGTGGACAGGATTTAGTGAGAACACATTCATTGTATAATTCACCCGATTTAGCATAATTTCTGAAGCTTTATCTTTGAGGTTTTGAATGACCTGTGCAGTTTTTAGTAAGACCTATAGACAGACTGATCTGGAAAGGGATACAAGTTAGCTGCAATCAAACAATCAAACAAACAAACCTTCGTCTGTAAATTGATATGGACGCTGAGATGGATGTATGTATGTATGTACTAGTGTGTGTGTGTATGTGTGTGTGCGCGCATGCATGTATTAATGTGTGGGGGGTAGGGGCATGGGGTTATTGGTTTGGGTGTGGCTGGGGGAGAGAGGTAGGTAGGCAGTGTTTAATTGAAGTGAGACAGGGAGCTACCACACCTATGCAGTGTACATACTTTGGCAAAGTGCCAGAATTTACCCCTGGGTACATTCTTCTTCGATCGATAGGTTATCTCTCTCATGTGACATGTAACATTTTGGTAGACTGCCATTTGTGACGTTAATCACTTCTGGGTATATGCATTCATGAGGTGGATCAAGCCCTGCAATAAATCTCCACTGCGTTCAATCTGATTCGGCGGATATGGATGCTAGGAGGTGTGTGTTGGTTTGGGTGTGGATGTGTGGCTGGGGGCGGCTGGGGGTAGATAGGTAGGTAGGTAGGTAGGTTATTCTGAAATTCTGTCCAGGCAGGGTATCCCAGGTTATAGTGGTCACACTATATGCTGGTCTTCTAACTGCTTGTAATGGGATATTAGAGGCAAGAATTAACTCCTAATATACATAAGAAAAAAATAAGAAAATTCAAAGGCTGTGATTCTGGAAATGATACTCTTAGTATCCCTTTCCAGATCACTCTGGCTATAGATCTAAACAGCACCACTGCCAGATTCTACAAAATTACAGTTGGATCATTCTTGCACAATGCATAACACTGCCTCATTGTCACAATGCGAGATAAAACAAAGGTGGTGTTGAAATAAATATAATTTATTTCAAAACAAAATGAAATGGAAAATCAAGAAAAGTTAAAATATTCAGCTTGCACACCCCTTTCTCACCTCAAATACATTCATCCAAACATCTCAGTCATATATCACTCAAATACACCTTCAGTACATCACTCAAATACACACTCAGTACTCCATTACACCAGCGGTACCCAATACACTCATACTCCTATACACAATACACAAATCAAATATAGGCATACAAATGAAACATTTACAAAAATGTAATATTCCAGTCCATATCTATTTGACGATCGGCTCCTATACAGGAGGTTGCACAGATTAATGGTATGTACAGTTCACGTCCTCACGAACACGGTCACACCCTGTCTGACGATACCCTGAGGCTACCCTGCCCTCCATACTTGTCACTGGACAACGTCCGGTCACAACACTGGTGAGAGGCACTGGTGAGAGGCATCGCTTAGCTGGTCAGCATACTTGGAGTTGACCCGCCACACTCAACCGGCAATACCTTGAGGCTACCCTGCCCTCCATACTTGGCACTGGACAACGTCCGGTCACAACACTGGTGAGAGGCACTGGTGAGAGGCATCGCTTAGCTGGTCAGCATACTTGGAGTTGACCCGCCACACTCAACTAGCCAGCACACAGGCCGTCAAGCCAATACGGCCCCGACACTACACAAAGACAAAGTACTTGTTACACACAATTGTTTACGTCTTGAGCGTCACATACTCAATGTACACTAATCATTCAATTCACAATTCGAATGATTATACACACTTACTACTCGAGTGTAATATACTCAATACACAATCATTCAACACAATACAGAGTATTAAATACTCAGAATGATAATACACAGAGCAATGTCAGCATAATTACACTTAGAATAACATACACGTGTTATTCAACACAGACAAGTGATTATGCCTATACATACTCACTACAGTGACCAACAATTGCCATGTTTACATTTCGCCTGAGTGATGTTTAAATATCAACCTATGACCGACACTGTGCTATTCAATTCAACATTATGGACATAAAAATACAATCTAACAATTTCCATAATTAAATGCAAAATTTACTCACGCCATGATAATTTTCCTGGCTCAGCTTTCACACCGTCGCTCCGCTCTATCATATCACGACTGCACCCGTCACATCAAACCGTCCACTTTTATGACTAAGTCGCGGAAACTGCCTGCTTTTCACGTGCAATCTCACTTCGCACACAGCCCAACTGCACGTACACTCACTCAACCGACACATACAGTTCAACCACACTATAAGAAACATCCAACGTATATACAGCTCAACCACATGTGATCTTGACACTCATATCAATGCATGTGTATGTGTGTGTGCATGCGTTCGTGTGCGTGTGCGTGTGTGCGTGTGCGAGCATGTGTACAAGGGCCAATGATTGTCTGGTCACTGACAATCTGGTCGAGACTCGATTACTTACATACGGTGCTCATATGGCAAGAAACAAACAAACCTACCTGTGTAAATGTGTCTGTTAAGAAATATTCATGTATTTTCATTCGAGTATTCGTATTTTGTATCATGTGTTCTGTAGTTGTTCACGCCTATTTACACGGTATAATTTCGCCATTTCATTTTTATCATAAATGTCAACCACAATCGGACTGAGTATTGACATGCACCATGATGTGAAGGACATATGTGTTACCTAACCCAAAGGTTGACCTATGAAATGTGTCTTTCATTGCGTATTTACATCACATTTTGTGTTGAACAAACGTAACAAGAGTTACTATTTTAACTTACAATACCTACGAAATATGTCACAGCTATTGTTTCAATCGACCGTTTTTAAACAGAAAACATTTATGTTTTTCCCCGCCCCAAGTGTTCAAACACTCATTCAACACGGACCCTCATGTTTCGATTTTCATTTCAAAAGCCTTATTATTGCATGTTGATACAACATTATTACTTTTTTGTGTGCAATGTACACATAATTGCTTTTGATCTGTTCAGAATGATCGTTTATTTTACAGTGATGATTCTTACAACAGTCCAGCTAAAGATGAAAACACTGCTATAGAGAGAAGTTTGATGAACCTCAGAGATATTGAGGTGAGATGTATGAAGGCAGCTCGTATGTGTTACGCCTCATCGAGTAAATATGAGCATAATGGCTTCTATATCAGATGTGTTGGAGCAGTAGCATTTGGTGTGACATCATCGCTTTCTGGTCCTGTAATTGAGCATTTTGTTAAGCCCTACACCCAGTCACACATTTTAGATTCCGAGTTCTTACTATATTTGATTGGAACTGGACTTGCCATCGTCATCTTCTTTGGTGTGGTACGCGCAGTAGAGAAGGCTATCGGAACATGGTACGACGAGAAGGCTCCAAAGTTCAACGAAGCTGCGGCCAAGTGGCAAGAACTAGAATTGCGGATCAAAGCTTTCCTTGCTGCTGCTGTCAAAGACACAATTACAGTTCAAGACTGCAAACTATTCACAGAAGAGTGCGCAAAGAAACGCAAGGAAATTTGTCTTATTGCTTGTCCAGACCAATCCGTCTACACAAAGTACCAATCTGACAATAAGGTCCTTATCGAACGTATGGAAAACCTCCGAGAAATGCATAAGAAGAGGAGACAAAAACATCTGTTCTCTTGTTAGTGCATGTATGCTCCTTATCGGCAGTTGGCACCAGTCATCGCTTAGGGCGTGTTGTACATGTGAAACAACATTATGCTATGTCATATTATTCTCTTGTTAAACATTGTTGTTTTCTACCTGCAGTAAAGCATTCACGACATACTAGTATATGCCTCACCTGCTGTTTTGCCTTTGACGCTATGTATTTTGTTAGCAGGATTGTATTTGTTCCCCAGAATTCCCCAAAATATATTTTCCCATCATGTCGGATGGTTTCATAAGTCCTTTCTTATTCTCCATACTGAAAGGCCGCAGGCCCATAGTGCATATACTGCAATGTGTAAGCAGAAAGGATTAGTAATTACGTTCTCACTGATATGGCATGGAAATATACACTGATATGGTACGACCTGATGTTATTGTTTTACTGGCTGATTTCATCAGTAAACACACATATTTACATTTAGATCAACAAAGAATGGTTTTATATCTTTCAAGTTTCTATATTTAGTAAATACATGTACTAATTAAAAGGGATATTCATCATGCACAATATCTTACAAAGGTTTGTCTTACTGATACTAATAACATTTTGACAGTTTGTACCATTTTGCATGAATACCTGTTAAAAGGTGAGGATCCTCCGTTTTGTATCCCTTGTGATGAAAGAATCACAGTTAAGCATGTCTTACTTGACTGTATTGATTTTGCCATCACAAGGGATAAATATATTAATGTCAAAACAGTGAAGGATCTTTTTAGTGTTAATTATCATTTAATCATTGAATTTTTAATAGAAATAATTTAGAATTGCTAGATAAATTTTGATGAATAGTTTGTAAATAGATATATATTTTATTATTGGTAGTTTAGCTGAGTAACTTAGATTGTTAGTGGCTGTACCCTCAAAGGGGGGTTACAGTACTGTAAAATTATTGTCCTCCTGAGAGGGAACGTAAGTCCCAAAACTTTCAAAGTAAACTGTAAATTTACCACATTTTAATCGTAGTATTTTTGTTCTTTTAACTTCCGGCTAAATTTCCCTACAATCGCCAGCGGCTGAAGGGATGGTGTAAATCCAGCTAGGGTCCATGCAGGTAGCAAAGGTACTGTAAGTCCCCATGGTCCCTAGTATGGTGGAGTACCTTCATTTGTTGGTGATCTATAGCCTATTTTCATATTGTGTTGTCCTCTATAGTTAAAATGTTTTAGATTTAATTACTAGTTTTACATTTATATCTGTGATATTCTAGTATTTTTTTACTTGCCTTCGTTGACAGGATTTAATACTCTATCTTAAATTATTGTTAATATATACGTTGTTTTAGTCACGATATTGCTGAAATATTACCAAAGTTACTTTAAATTTTAACTCACTCACTCACTCATTGTACCATTTTTGGGATTGTTTGAAAACAGTACCTCCCTACTACCTGTATCGTTGTATTACTAGTATGTTGTTTCTGTGGTAGTTGTTCAATGTAATTGGCACTGTACTATTAAACATTTTCAACAATTTATTTGCTTCAGTAATGTTGATGGTGTCTTTCATTCTCCCATCAGTACAGCGAGATCTCAGTCCAAGTCTGACAATCTTCAAATATCTTTAAAATGTTTGTCTTAGTGATATTAATCACATTTCTTGACTGTTTGTACCATTTTTTTTAACAGTGCCCACTTCACCTGAATCGTTGCATTACTAGTATGTTGTTCCTGTGGTAGCTTTCAGTGCATCTGGTACTGTACCAAAATTATTTGCTTCCCAAGAGGAAGTTTGAGCAGTACAGTTCAAATCAACTGGAGTCTGGCAATCTTTAAATATCTTTACAATGTATTATACAAGTACAAAATCCTTTCCACAAACGTGACGCCGAAGACCCGGGTTCGCTTCCTTATATGGGTATAATGTGTAAAGCCCATTTCTGGTGTCCCCCGCCCTGATATTGCTGGAATACTGCTGAACGCAGCATAAAACTTAACTCACTCACTCACACTTTCCACAAACCTAGTCCCCATTACGGTTTCAACTATCTCATGGCCATGTGTTTAGGAATCACTATCAAATACTCATGATACAATGTGTTAATGGAAAGGTGGGCCTTTTCTGCTCAGCTGGTGGAACTTTTCATAAATCCGTGGAACTTCACGTCAGTTGGTCACCTGAACGGGAACACGAAGTATAAGTCAGGAAAGTAAATTGCCTCGAACATGAGTTTTGTCAATGATGCATCGAATTTGGAATGGTATATAGTACTTATAAACTGATTAAAGAACAATTGAGCAAGGGTCGTACGCTGCTGTCTGACAAAACCTGAAAATGCTTGAAACGTTCTGAAATGTAGACACCAAATGGTTTCCCTGCAGGTATATTCTTCAACATGTGATGAAAGTTGGTACTTTGAAGTCATCCGTCTTCGAACCCGGGTCTTCGGCGTGAGGAGCCAACGCTTTAACCACTTGGCTACCCCACCGCCACTTCTGGGTATGAAGGACATCCTTTGTTTACATAGGTTGTACGGCTTCACGTGCTGTCATCGAAGCCGACGGAGAGCAAACGATGCAGCCAGTTTGATATCTAAATATGTATTGTCATAAACCTTACTGTCGCAGTTGTGAGTGAGTGAGTGAGTTAAGATATAAAGTCACATCGGCAATATTTCAGCCATATCGTGACTAAAACTAGTTCTAAATTCATAATACATACATATAATATATACAACCCTGTGAACGAAGGACAGTAAGTCGCAGTTGTGGAAGAATATATATGTAACAATGTAAAACACTGTGAAGAGCGCGCCGAAAAGCTTGTGTAAGGCCAGTCTCTTCTTATTATGAATATGCGCGTTTGTTTACAAACAAGAGAAAAGTCCGGTCACGCGATATACAAATTAGCCTGTGGCAGTGATGTTATGTTAGTCATCACTGCGCCGGAGTGTGCTAACTGAGAATCATCGGTTATCCAATCAAATCGTTAGAATATCAGGTCAAGTCGACACAGGTCAATGCGATACGACACTCGTGCGACGTACGAGATCAGTATGCAACTACCCATACGTTGACCACATGGGTAATAAAGTGACCTACCACACCTCTATGTACATGTAATGGATCACACCGTACGTTAACACAAACGAGCTACTATTGATTGTGTAGTTGGCGCGAACGATACAATTGCATCTCGCTCAACACGTTGGCAGACTGTCAACTTTGAAGTAGATCACGCCCTGCAACAGATCAGATCTCTCAAACTGTTTCGGCAGAAATGGACGCTCACGTGTGTGTGTGTGTGTGTGTGTCTGTGTGTGTCTGTGTGTGTGTCTGTCTGTCTGTCTGTCTGTCTGTCTGTCTGTCTGTCTGTCTGTCTGTCTGTCTGTCTGTCTGTCTGTCTGTCTGTCTGTCTGTCTGTCTGTCTGTCTGTCTGTCTGTCTGTCTGTCTGTCTGTCTGTCTGTCTGTCTGTCTGTCTGTCTGTCTGTCTGTCTGTCTGTCTGTCTGTCTGTCTGTCTGTCTGTCTGTCTGTCTGTCTGTCTGTCTGTCTGTCTGTCTGTCTGTCTGTCTGTCTGTCTGTCTGTCTGTCTGTCTGTCTGTCTGTCTGTCTCTCTCTCTCTCTCTCTCTCTCTCTCTCTCTCTCTCTCTCTCTCTCTCTCTCTCTCTCTCTCTCTCTCTCTCTCTCTCTCTCTCTCTCTCTCTCTCTCTCTCTCTCTCTCTCTTTTCATTATATATTTGTAATATGCTCTGGAATTATATATAGGTAAAGTTTATGTATGTAGAAGCACTCATGTTAGATTTACAATAGAAAATATAACTGGTAAAGGTTAAGGGTCGAATTTTCCGATTCGCGCCGACAGACGTGTACAGAAATGCTTCAAATGTAATTAAAATATAATGTGTCATGACCAAATGATATAGGGCTATAATCCATGACCATTCAGCTTAAAAAGACAAGTCGTTTTCATAAACATTTACTACTTGGAAATATCAAATCTTACAAAGTTTGGGACTCATTCTCTACCGGGATCGACTGTCTATCGAGAAAATGGTAGTTGATGACGACCAAATTCCGGTTGAGGATGTGCAGGGCTTCCCCACTGTGAACACGTCGGCAGGCTGCCAGTTTTGAAGTAGATCACGCCCTGCAACAGATCTCTCAAACTGTTTCGCAGATATGGATGCTAACAGTAAAAGGTATGTATGAGTGTGTGATGGAGTTATTATTTAAAGTCACATCGGCAATATTGCAGTCATATCGTGACGAGAACATATTTGATTTTGAAGTGGAATATATGTATATTATAAAAACCTGTCGACTAAGGACAGTAAAACAACTAGAGTATCACAATCAGAATTAAAACTAGCGTGGAAGGTTTAAAACTAATAGCACCATTGGGACAATACAATCTAAAAACAGGCTACAGATCGCCAACAACAGAAGGTAGATGGGGACTTACAGTGCCTTTGCTACCTGCATGGACCCTAATTGGATTTACACCATCCCTTCAGCCGTTGGCGATTATAAGAATGTTAGCCAAAATTAAAATCACAAGAATACTACGTTTAAAAATCCTTGTAAGTTTAAGTTTTGGGACTTACGTACCCTCTCAGGGGGACAATAATTTAACGATACTTCAACCCCCCCTTGAGGGTACAACCACTAACAATCTAAGTTACTAATCAAAACTACCAATCATTAAAACACATCTATTTACAAAACAAATTTATCAAAATTCATTAATTAAATCAATTTCTTTTAAAAAAGCAAGAATTAAATGAAGATGAACAGTATTAAAAAGATCCTTAACAGTTTTAACATTCAAATATTTATCCCTTATTATGGAGAATTCAAACCAGTGTATGAGTGTGTGTGTGTGTGTGTGTGTGCGCGCGCGCGCGTGTGTGTGTGTGTGTGTGTGTGCGCGCGTGCGCGCAATCAAATGATTGTCTGGTAACTGGATTTGTCTGGTGGAGCCGCTCTTACTTGTGTCTGGTCACTGGATTTATCTGGTGAAGACTCTATTACTTGTGTCTGGTCACTGGATTGTCTGGTGGCGGCTCTATTACTTGTGTCTGATCACTGGATTGTCTGGTGGCGGCTCTATTACTTGTGTCTGATCACTGGATTGTCTGGTGGCGGCTCTATTACTTGTGTCTGATCACTGGATTGTCTGGTGGAGACTCTATTACTTGTGTCTGGTCACTGGATTGTCTGGTGGCGGCTCTATTACTTGTGTCTGATCACTGGATTGTCTGGTGGAGGCTCTATTACTTGTGTTTGGTCACTGGATTGTCTTGTGGAGACTCTATTACCTATGTCTGATCACTGGATTGTCTAGTGAAGACCCTATTACTTATGTTCTAATTCGCTTCGCTCAAACGAACATAAAATATTTACCAAGTACAACATACTCGTAATACAGGATGCTGTCTACCGCGCCTCGAGAGCTTGCAGGTTTATTTCTGAAATTTACATAGCAAGAGCTCATCGACACGGATCACAGATATAGATATGCGATAAACGCGCGAGTCCATACACTGCCCAACCGGATATCCTTCCATAGTCCACACTAACACAAAGCCGGATCTCCACGTAGTCATGCATCCTTGAGTCTTGTATACATCCGAGACGACTCTCAGCCCTGAGCTGAACTGCCTCTGAAACAAGGTGCATAAGAGCCATCAATACAATTGCAAACTTCATCAATAAGTAACTCTGAAGTTGACTTAACTGAGATGGAAATATAATCCCTTGCTTTACTAAATATTCGGGAACATAACCAATCGTTACTTTAAACATTTGCAAGTAACTACAGAAAAACAAACCATTTTAGACACACACAAGAATTGCCAGCCTAACCATAAAGCATACTTTACTTAGAATATTGACCGTTCCACTCCATAAGATTCGTCTCTATTGAGTTGTTGGCTGTGTCCCTGTCACCAATCCCCGGATGCGTACAATTCTTTCTTTTGACTTCTGCTGATCCTCAATCAAGTAACTTTGTATATCACCATAAAATCACATCCGTGGCCTACATGTGTACAGCACGGCCCGGTAGCCTGCATTTGCAACATGACCCAGTGGCCTACATTCATAACACACAGGCAAGTGGCTTAACTAAAAGGCAAACAATATCTTCAACCCACTTTGTAACCTTCTATCACGTGACTAAACAAGCACAACTTCTCGTGCAACACATGCCTCCACGGTAGTCGGTCTAGACTACCGTATTTACCCTAGATAAATTTATTTATGTTCTAATTCGCTTCGCTCAAACGAACATAAAATATTTACCAAGTACAACATACTCGTAATACAGGGTGCTGTCTACCGCTCCTCGATATAAAAGAACGGGCCTGTTGATGCACACCAACTTTACTTCCAACAACTGCCGTAAAAACATCCTTCAAATTCCCAAATTTGCAGACACTAAGAGTAATGAATTAACATCGTCTTTCACGTAACCATCTTTTGCCCGTCTCTGAAGACCAGCGGTCATGTCTTTTGAACCGGCGTTAGCCGCAGCACTGGCTCCCCCTGAGCGAAAACTGTGCAAACCAATTTTAGTGGCATCTTCACCAATGAACGTAATTTTATCTAGGAATATTTCTCTAGCTCTAGTATAGGACAGCGGAGAGTTCCCTTTCAACTTGGATTTGGATTTACTTTTACAATAACACATCTGTCTAAATATGTAATCTTCGGAAGAATCGACTATATCTGCTGCCTCAAGATACCTCTTTAACATAGTAACTGGACACGTAGGAGAACTAGTGACAGAGATCAAAACACTTCTCCCATCTCTGTAAACGTCAGTTTTACTTTTAGCGAGAAATATACTTATATAGCCTTTTTCTAAAGTAATATCATTTCTTTTTATGTTCACTACTTCGGAAAATCTAAAAAATCCTGCGTATGAGAGCAAAGACATTGATAAAAAACCTTAAATCTAGCAAAGTAGCATTGTTCCCGCCAAACATATTTACCAGCATTAACAACATATCTGGGGTGACTGGATCTTTCTTAACCACAGGTTTAACACGGGTTCTCATTGCTGATTCTTTAACATTAATAACCAGGTTATCTGCATAAGGATCTGGGAAACCTGCGATCCTATGAGCCCATGAAATACCGTAAATTGCTTCTATTATGCTACAATTATTTTTAGCGCATTGAATCAGAGAGACTAAACACAGCGAAACGTGAAATGGTGATGCTGGGAAAAAACTAATATCTTCAAAACTGGAGGCCCATTTTCTGCAGTTCTTATAGGCTCTCTTATACTTGCTTGTAGTAGTTGGCGCCCTTGATTTCAACACTACATCGGGAAACTTGTCAGCTAGAATCTGTAATCTCTCATCCTGAAGAGTTTTTCTCTCACTCCACACTCCAGCGGTAAACAGCTCTGAACATGTCCAGGGACATAAGCACCATTCTATATCCTTATGGCTAATGCTTAACATTGGAAATTGTCAAAAACAGATTTTCTGCTGCCTCCCTGAAAGGAAGTACTACCGCTTAACTGAATAAAATCCTTTACAAAGGGGCGAACTGTACCATTATCAAACAAAATTGACCAATACGATGCCGATGGCCAGTAGGGAATGACCAGTGCTGCTGGAGCCCTATTGTTCAGAGCATACTTGATAGCTTTTGTCACTAAAGATACAGGGGGAACTACCCAGTTGTTATCTCTAGACCAATCGTGAGTGAACGTACCAACCGCCTCCGAACCTGGAGTCAAAAATCTGGAGTTAAGCCTATTCAGCTTAGTATTGATATGACTGGCAAACCTGTCTACGGAGTGAGGACCCCACCTGTTGTTTAACAGCTGAAAAACACGATCCGATATGGTCCAATCATCATAATCTTGGAATTTACTCAAACTGTCCGCTTTATCATTCTCTGACCTAGGGATCCAACAGAACTGAAGATTTATGTTGTTTGACCTTACACATCTGAACAATTCCATGTACAGTGAAAAGTGTGGGTGGTATCCTGAATGAATGCTGCACAACCAATCGAACTAGCGTCTGAAAACACGCTTACGAGGGGAGAGAACTCTTGCTGGAGACTTCTGCTATTAAAATTCAGAACATTATCTCTCCAAAAGACTAGCTCTGACTAAAAACCAGGATTATCATCAGAGGTAACAACTTTATCCCTTTGAGTGTAACCTTGTATCTGCAAATACATTTGCCTGGTTAATAACCTACATACGTCTCCAAATACTGGCATAAGGGAAATGACTTTACCGGATAGTCTGGCAACGTCTCTTGGTGTAAACTTGGGTAGCAGGGACATAAACTTCGAAAACTTAAAGCCAAGCCATTCTAGCTGTCTTGAAGGTGCCCACACTGATTTCTGATCGTTACAGACAAAACCTGCCTTAGCTAACGTAGATCTAACGAAAGATGAATGCTTGCTGCATAAAGCTAGAGCCTGAGCGAGGCCGAACCCATCATCCAGATACACGACGATATCAACGGAATTCTGTCTCCAATACTTCACGAGTGGTCTGAGACACTTGGTGAAAATATATGGTGCAGAAGTCAAACCGAAAGGGAGAACAGTAAAACAATAATACTTGATATAACCGTTATTATCTGTCCACGAAAAACCTAAAAACTTGTGCTGATCTTTGTGAATATCAATGTGATGATAACCTGACTTTAAATCAAACTTGTATCCGCCAATATGGACAAGATTCAAAGCTACATTATGACCTTCAAGAACAATCTTTTCCTTCCAATCGTAACGATTTACTAACCTCAGGTCTAAAATTAACCTTTTCTTGCCTAATTTTTGAACGGACACTGACAATGGACTTATAATCTGAGGTTTTTGTATAACTTGCACTATACAATTATTTGCAAAGAGTTGTTGAATTGCGTCAGTCACAAACTCGCCATGTTTAAATGCAGAGCAGTTGTTAAAACTACACGAAGGAGGAGGGGTTTCGACAAATGGAATAACATAACCGTGTTCTATGACTTGCAAAATGTAATCAGAAGCAGAAATTTGTCTCCAGAAAGCAACATGATTGTTAAGATTCCCTTTTACTATAACATGAGAACTAGACTCAAACTCGAAATTATCAGACAGATGCATGGCACTAGCCTCAAGTTCGATACCTTCTAACCCTGCGGGTGAAGTAGAAAGTGAATTGCTGGAAGTCACGGTTTCCGACGAACTCCCCGCCTTAGTTTTCTCCAAGACTTTGTCTCTCACTGTATTTCTTGCGTCCTGTTGGGGAGCTACCCTCCCTGGAGTTCTGCTGGGCTGACCGGCGCAAAGCTGCTGCTGCAGGACACTTGGCTCGCCTCGCCGCAGAACAAACATAGCCTGGAGACGGGGTGATGACGCCCGGAGTACTGACGAAAGGGCTGATTGGGAGGCTGAGATGTTGGTTGCAAAGTTGGTTGAGGATAAGGACTGGAGTCAACGGATCCTTGAGGTCCTCTGCCTCGGGGCCTGACGAACTCACGACGTTGTCTCTTACGAAGTGCCTTGGTCTCTGCCCTTTCAAACCGTCTCTCCTCCTCCGAGTTAGAAGCAATTTCGTCACCTTCCAACTCCGATATCAATCCCCATCCCGACGGAGATCTGTCCGCTAGTCTGATGAACTTATTCCTCTTCTTAATAGAACATTGGATAGTGTCTATAAGCTCTAAACATTCTGGAAAATCTCTCCTATTACAGTGTCTTTTAGCCGAATCTAGTCTGTCAGAAATATCAGAATTAAACTTGAATTGAATCTCGTTGAATCCCTTTGTGTTTAAAGTTTGGCGTATCAATTTTCCTCACCTTTTTTGAAAAGACTGAGAGACCTTTCCTCGGACTCGTCGACAATGTCTCTCTTCAATAATTTCAGCTTGTTGTCCATGTAGTCCTTAAACAGCTGGAAGGACTCAAAAGGTTCGGAACTGGACTCCTGTCTCGACTCCTGAGAAACGTCCGGAGTAGAAGTTGTAGAATCTTGTTGATCCATGACGGACATAAGGGCAGAAATCAAGGCAAAGCAACTCGCCTGAGTAACGCGTAGACCTCAGTGACGAAACAATATCTTGAACCCACTTTGTAACCTTCTATCACGTGACTAAACAACACAACTTCTCGTGCAACACATGCCTCCACGGTAGTCGGTCTAGACTACCGTATTTACTAGATTAATTTTTATTGTTTCTGGTTACTGGATTGTCTGGTGGAGGCTCTATTACTTGTGTCTGGTTACTGGATTGTCTGGTGAAGACTATTACTTGTGTCTGGTTACTGGATTGTCTGCTGGAGGCTCTATTACTTGTGTCTGATCACTGGATTGTCTGGTGCAGACTATTACTTGTGTTTGGTTACAGGATTGTCTGGTGGAGACTCTATTACTTGTGTCTGGTTACTGGATTGTCTGGTGGAGACTCTATTACTTGTGTCTGATCACTGGATTGTCTGGTCGAGACTCTATTACTTCTGTCTGGTTACTGGATTGTCTGGTGGAGGCTCTATTACTTGTGTCTGCTCTCTGGATTTCTCTGGTGGAGGCTCTATTACTTGTGTCTGGTCACTGCATTGTCTGATGGAGGCTCTTTTACTTGTGTCTGGTCACTGGATTTGTCTGCTGGAGGCTCTATTACTTGTGTTTGGTAACTGGATTGTCTGGTGGAGTCTCTATTACCTGTGTCTGGTCACTGGATTGTCTGGTGGAGGCTCTATTACTTGTGTCTGATCACTGGATTGTCTGGTGGAGACTCTATTACTTGTGTCTGGTTACTGGATTGTCTGGTAAAAACTATTACTTGTGTCTGGTCACTGGATTGTCAGGTGGAGGCTCTATTACTTGTGTCTGGTAACTGGATTGTCTGGTGGAGACTCTATTACTTGTGTCTGGTTACTTGATTGTCTGGTGGAGGCTCTATTACTTGTGTCTGATCACCGGATTGTCTGGTGAAGACTCTATTACTTGTGTCCAGTTACTGGATTGTCTGGTGGAGACTCTATTACTTGTGTCTGGTTACTGGATTGTCTGGTGGAGACTGTTACTTGTGTCTGGTCACTGGATTGTCTGGTGAAGACTCTATTACTTGTGTCTGGTTACTGCATTGTCTGGTGGAGACTCTATTACTTGTGTCTGATCACTGGATTGTCTGGTGGAGGCTCTATTACTTGTGTCCAGTTACAGGATTGTTTGGTGGAGACTCTATTACTTGTGTCTGGTAACTGGATTGTCTGATGGAGACTCTATTACTTGTGTCTGATCACTGGATTTGTCTGGTGGAGGCTCTATTACTTGTGTCTGATCACTGGATTCGTCTGGTGGAGGCTCTATTACTTGTGTCTGATCACTGGATTGTCTGGTGGAGGCTCTATTACTTGTGTCTGGTAACTGGATTGTCTGATGGAGACTCTATTACTTGTGTCTGATCACTGGATTGTCTGGTGGAGGCTCTATTACTTGTGTCTCATCACTGGATTGTCTGGTGGAGACTCTATTACTTGTGTCTGGTTACTGGATTGTCTGGTGGAGGCTCTATTACTTGTGTCTGATCACTGGATTGTCTGGTGGAGGCTCTATTACTTGTGTCTGATCACTCGATTGTCTGGTGAAGACTACTACATGTGTCTGGTCACTGGATTGTCTGGTGAAGACTCTATTACTTGTGTCCATTTACTGGATTGTCTGGTGGAGGCTCTATTACTGGTGTCCAGTTACAGGATTGTCTGGTGGAGACTCTATTACTTGTGTCTGGTTACTGGATTGTCTAGTGGAGACTCTATTACTTGTGTCTGGTCACTGGATTGTCTGGTGGAGACTCTATTACTTGTGTCTGGTCACTGGATTGTCTGGTGGAGACTCTATTACTTGTGTCCAGTCACTGGATTGTCTGGTGGAGACTCTATTACTTGTGTCTGGTCACTGGATTGTCTGGTGGAGACTCTATTACTTGTATATCGTCACTGGATTGTCTGGTGGAGACTCTATTACTTGTGTCTGGTCACTGGATTGCCTGGTGGAGATTCTATTACTTGTGTCTGATCACTGTATTGTCTGGTGGAGACTCTATTACTTCTGTCCAGTTACTGGATTGTTTGGTGGAGGCTCTATTACTTGTGTCTGGTCACTGGATTGTCTGGTGGAGGCTCTATTACTTGTGTCTGGTCACTGGATTGTCTGGTGGAGGCTCTATTACTTGTGTCTGGTCACTGGATTGTCTGGTGGAGGCTCTAGTACTTGTGTCTGGTCACTGTATTGTCTGGTGGAGGCTCTATTACTTGTTTCTGGTCACTGTATTGTCTGGTGGAGGCTCTATCACTTGTGTCTGGGCACTGGATTGTCTAGTGGAGGCTCTATCACTTGTGTCTGGGCACTGGATTGTCTGGTGGAGACTCTATTACTTGTGTCTGGTCACTGTATTGTCTGGTGGAGGCTCTATTATCTGTGTCTGGTAACTGGATTGTCAGGTGGAGGCTGTATTACTTGTGTTTGGTCACTGGAATGTCTGGTGGAGGCTCTTTTACTTGTGTCTGGTCACTGTATTGTCTGGTGGAGGCTCTATTACTTGTGTCTGGTCAGTGTATTGTCTGGTGGAGGCTCTATTACTTGTGTCTGGGCACTGGATTGTCTGGTGAAGGCTCTATTACTTGTGTTTGGTCACTGTATTGTCTAGTGGAGGCTCTATCACTTGTGTCTGGGCACTGGATTGTCTGGTGGAGACTCTATTACTTGTGTCTGGTCACTGTATTGTCTGGTGGAGGCTCTATTATCTGTGTCTGGTAACTGGATTGTCTGGTGGAGGGTCTATTACCTGTGTCTGATCACTGGATTGTCTGGTGTAGACTCTGTTACTTGTGTTTGGTCACTGGATTGTCTGGTGGAGACTCTATTACTTGTGTCTGATCCCTGGATTGTCTGGTGGAGGCTCTATTACTTGTTTCTAGTCACTGTTTTGTCTGGTGGAGTCTCTATCACTTGTGTCTGGGCACTGGATTGTCTAGTGGAGGCTCTATCACTTGTGTCTGGGCACTGGATTGTCTGGTGGAGGCTCTATTACTTGTGTCTGGGCACTTGATTGTCTAGTGGAGACTCTATTACTTGTGTCTGGTCACTGTATTGTCTGGTGGAGGCTCTATTACTTGTGTCTGGTCACTGGATTGTCTGGTGGAGGCTCTATTACTTGTGTCTGGTCACTGGATTGTCTGGTGGAGGCTTATTACTTGTGTCTGGTCACTGGATTGTCTAGTGGAGGCTCTTTTACTTGTGTCTGGTCACTGTATTGTCTGGTGGAGGCTCTATTACTTGTGTCTGGTCTGTGTATTGTCTGGTGGAGGCTCTATTACTTGTGTCTGGTCACTGTATTGTCTGGTGGAGGCTCTATTACTTGTGTCTGGTAACTGTATTGTCTGGTGGAGGCTCTATTACTTGTGTCTGGTCACTGTATTGTCTGGTGGAGGCTCTATTACTTGTGTCTGGTCACTGTATTGTCTGGTGGAGGCTCTATCACTTGTGTCTGGGCACTGGATTGTCTACTGGAGGCTCTATCACTTGTGTCTGGGCACTGGATTGTCTGGTGGAGACTCTATTACTTGTGTCTGGTCACTGTATTGTCTGGTGGAGGCTCTATTACTTGTGTCTGGTCACTGTATTGTCCGGTGGAGGCTCTATTACTTGTGTCTGGTCACTGGAGTGTCTAGTGGAGGCTCTATCATTTGTGTCTGGGCACTGGATTGTCTGGTGGAGGCTCTATTACTTGTGTTTGGTCACTGGATTGTCTAGTGGAGGCTCTATCACTTGTGTCTGGGCACTGGATTGTCTGGTGGAGACTCTATCACTTGGGTCTGGGCACTGGATTGTCTGGTGGAAACTATTACTTACAGACGGTACTCATAGAAACAACAGAGCAATCAAACAAACAAACCTACCTTCCTCTTTAAATGTTTGTGAGCTGATGTGTTTAGCAGTATCCATTTATTTTCATTCTAGTATTATTATGATGTTTCATGTGTTCTGTAGTTGTATGAAATATTACCTGCCGGTATAATTTCACCATTTCATCATTTCATTAATGTCAAACACAATCGGACTGAGTACTTACCATGTGAAAGACATGTTTGTTAACTAACCCAAAGGATGATCAACGAAATGAATCTTTCATGGCGTATTTCCATCCCATTTTGTGTTGAACAAACGTAACAACGGTTACTATAGTAACTAACAATACCTACGAAACATGTCACATTTATACAGTTCTTATTTTATAAAGAAATCTTTTATAATCCACCCACACCCCAACACCCCGACGCCCAACCTTCCCCGTTTAACATTGGCACAACACTCACAGAACCTTGGACCTCATATTTATTTCATTTCAAAAGCCTTATTGCTGCACGTTGATGCAACAATATTACTGTAATTTGTGTCCAATGTACACGATTCTTATTACCTATTCAGAATAATCGCTTATTTTACAGTGATGATTCTTACAACAGTCCAGCTGAAGATGAGGACACTGCTATAGAGAGAAGTTTGATGAACCTCAGAGATATTGAGGTGAGATGTAGGAGAGCAGCTCATAGCTACATCGCAACGAGTAAATACGAGAACAATGGTTTCTTTTTTAGATGTGCTGGAGCAGCAGTGTCTGGTGGGACATCTTTGCTTGCTGTTTTTGCAGGTAATGAAGTAATGGGGCCTGTTGTTGAGACATATGTCAAGGTCCACATTCGACAGTCCATGTGTTTCATTGGAATTGTAATTGGCATCGTCACCTTCCTTGGTATGCTAAAAGGAATAGACAGTGTTATCGGAGCATGGTTCTACGAGAAGGCTCCGAAGTACAACCAAGCTGCGGCCGAGTGGCAAGAAATGGAGCTGCGGATCAAAGCTTTCCTTGCTGCTGCTGTCAAAGGCACAATTACAGTTCAAGACTGCAAACTATTCACAGAAGAGTGCGCAGAGAAACGCAAGAAAATATGTCTTATTGCTCTTCCGGATCAAAAGCCCCTCACACGGTATCAAACTGATTATGAGCTCCTTATCAAACGCATGTAAAACCTCCGGGAATTTCATAACAAAAGGAGACAAAATCGTCTGTTCTCTTGTTAGTGCCTGCACACTCCTCATTTCGAATCATTAATTAAGGCACTTGGCACCAATCATCACTTTGGGTGTGTTGTACATGTGAAACAACATTATGCTATGTCATATTATTCTCTTGTTAAACATTGTTGTTTTCTACCTGCAGTAAAGCATTCACGACATACTGGTATATGCCTCACCTGCTGTTTTGCCTTTGACGCTATGTATTTTGTAATGGAGTGTATTAACTTTGTTCCTCAGAATTCCCCAAAATATATATTTTTTCCATCATGTCGGGTGGTTTCATAAGTTCTTTTCTTATTCTCCATACTGAAAGGCCGCAGGCCATAGTGCATATACTACAAGGTGTAATCAGATAGGATGAGCAATTACGTTCTTACTGATATGACATGACATATTACAAGTTACCTCCTGATTTTATTGATTTATTGGCTGATTCCCTCAGTAAACACACATGTTAACATCTAGATGAACAAAGAACCGTTTTACATTTTTCAAGTCATTATATTTAGTAAAAACTAATTTAAAATGATATCCATCATGTACATACTCTTACAAAGCTTTGTCTTAGTGATATTAAAAACACTTTTGACAGTTTGTACCAATTTTGGATTGTTTGAAAACATAACCTACCTACTACCTGTATCACTGCATTGATGGTACGTTGTTTCAATGTATTTAGCGCTGTTCTTTTTCATCATTTTCAATAAATAATTTGCTTCAGTAATGTTGATGGTATCTTTCATTCTCCCATCAGTACAGCGAGATCTCAGTTCAAGTCAGATGTAGTTTGGCAATTTTCAAATATCTTTACAAATTGTTTTAAATTGAAAGCACAAAATCCTTTCCACAAAAGTCACGCCGAAGACCCGTGTTCGATTCCCCACAAGGGTACAATGTGTCAAGCCCATTTCTGGTGTCCCCCGCCCTGATATTCCTGGAATATTGCTGAAAGTAGCATAAAACCAAACTCACTCACTCACACTTTCCATAAACCGAGTCCCCATTATGGTTTCAACTATCTTATAGCCATGTGTTTATGAATTATTACGAAATAGTCATGATACATGGTGTTCGTGAAAAGGTGGACCTCTTCTGCTCCGCTGTCGGAACCCTTTATAAATCCATGGAACTTCACATCAATTGTTCACCTGAAATGGAATGGGAACACGAAGTATAAGTCAGAAAAGCAAATTGCCTCGAACAACAGTTTTGTCAGTGATGCATCGAATTTGGAATTGTATACAACACTTATAACATGATTAAAAACATGTGGTCGTAAGGCGTTGTCTCAACGTTTGTAGACAAAACTGGTTCGAAAAGTGCTTAAAATGTTCTGAAATGTAGGTGAGCTGAGGTGAAATTGGGTCGTGCTTGAGAATATTTCGCTCATATGACGACGTGCATGCGTGTGTATGTGTATGGGCGGCTGCTTGTACTAGTCCAGACTGAAGCTGGTTTTATAGTGCTAGCCCTCAGATACCATGCCGCAGTGAAGCATGAATACCCCACTCAGACACATTATACTGACTCCGAACCGACCAGTCCTTGTTGTACCCATTAATGCCGAACGCAAGGCAGGGACCAACAAGTACCATATTTTCACGTCTTTTGGTATGACGCGGCCTGGGATCGAACACGCGACCTTCCGCTCGCCGGGCGGACACTCTAACCACTACACCACGTAGGCGGTCTCTGAAATGTAGACACCAAAGGGTTGCCCTGCAGGGATATTCTTCAACATGTGATGAAAGTTGGTACTTGGAAGTCATCCGTCTTACTATGTAGCTTTCCGTTTATTTTATAGTCACTTTGAACCAACTACACATATCTGGGTATGAAGGATAGTGTGCCTTGAGTTTCTAATATAGGTGGATAGGTCCATGGAAATGAAATATCAGTTTGGTCATATCAGATCATCACTTACCAAAATACCAAACTCACTTTTTTAAAACAAAAGCATCAAGAAACAGAAATTTGAAAAATCAAGAGTTTTGCCGTGTTGGACTGACAGATGTTCAGAAAAGTCAAAAGTTTTGACCATATTGAATTTGTTTTGTTTTTTTTTCAGAAACTACAAGCACATGCGCGGGCTGAGAAATAGGAGATAAACGTACAATGTTAGAAAAGTAGATTCTGGGTAGACTGTGCCCAGTAGGACATGGTACGAGAGACGAGTTGAACTGAAAGGAGTAGTAAGTGTTTTTCGGAGTGGTTGCTGACATTGTAACGGGAAAATATCCGTCAAAAGAGAAGAAACATCGATTTGTTCAATCAAGCGACTTAATGCGTTGTAACAGTCTGGTTATAAAACACACACACTCACTCTCACAAACACACACACACACACACACACGTACATACATACTTATGTATGAGGCAGTATGATACGTTCTGAAACTATGTCTTTTCGCATTACCTGTATAAGTGCAAGAGGCAGTGGTGTGCTATATTCAGACTTATACTAGCGACTATACTAGGCAGAAACCAGCTTACTGTTTGATGAGCTGTTGTACTGTTGATTTGTTGCATTTCTTCAACCAATTTATCAGACTCTTTCTGGTTGAAATCCCAAAAATTCATTCACAAGATCACCAAAGGAAAACATCCATGTCAATAACTTTTTCCTCTGAGAGGGCACTCGTGAAGGGCAACCTCGTGGTGAGTGCGGGGCAACGCTAATAGCTCTTCCCCCGTGTGGACCGGGGAAGAATGTGTCCACAGCACCCCACTGCTGGTCGGGGAGGGTATGTAAGTCCCATTTCGTTTAATGTATTTTTCAAAGTAATTTTAAGCGTGGTATAATGTCCTTTTAATTTCTGGCTAATCTGTGCCATAATCACCGGCATCTCAAGGAATGATTTAAATCCAGTTACCCCATGGTCCCTAGCATGGTGATCTACCTCCAGTTGCTGGTGATCTTCAGCCCGTTCTTACATTGTATTGTCTATAATATTTGTTTAATTTAAAGTCACATGCTTGTTTTAATTTTCCATCTGTGATAATCTAGTTACAATACACATGTGCACCATTCTGGCATAATCTTTAGTTGTATGTAAAATATTTATTGTCATTTGACCGGTTTCGATATTTACCAACATAGCAAAGACGTCACTCTGATATAAAAAATCATAGTATTTCTTATATTCACTTATATATTTCCAGTGTATACTTTCACTGATATTTCAGATTATGCATTATTAAGTAGCTACCATACGCAAGAATATTTGTAAAACATATAATTCTTTTATCGGGTATATTGATGCTTGCTTTGCGCAGGGTGCCAAGGTTATGTCTACACTAGTCTCTAACATTTCCATTTAACCTTTCAAGATAACTTTAAGACAAGACATTTGACTATACAAGTGACTTTATTGGACAGCAAATCAGTGAGTGAGAGAGTTTATTTTTACGCCGCTTTTAGCAATGTTCCAGCAATATCACGGCGGGGGACACCAGAAACGGGCTTCACACCTTGTACCCATGTGGGGATTAGAACCCGGGTCTCCGGCATGACGAGCGAACGCTTTAACAACTAGGCCACCCCACCGCCCCAGCAAATCAGCGTACAGTACGTCGTCAAATCGTAATCGTTTTACACAAGGTTGTCATTCATAACATTAAACAAAGTAACAATACATAATCTACATGCACATATAGTTTAATCATCCAAGCATACAAAACATAGCAAGATAATCGTAGGGACTACAACATGAATATCTTAGTCACGAAGATCAATACATTAAACTCACTGCCTGTGGAAACAGATCGGTATAACGACTGCCCAACTTATTAGTGAGTGAGTTTGGTTTTACGCCGCTTTTAGCAATATTCCAGCAATATCACGGAGGGGGACACCAGAAATGGGCTTAACACATTGTACCCATGTGGGGAATCGAACCCGGGTCTTCGGCGTGACGAACGAACGCCTTAACCGCTAGGCTACCCCACCGACCCACCGACCCACCCAACCTATTAAAAACAACACTAATGAACATTCAAAAAAGAATGCCCAGTGATCACAAATAGAAGTCTATCCATTTATTTTCGCATTCTGTACAATATGCAGTGTTACAAATGACTCCGATGAAACAATGAAGGGGATAAGCAAAGACAGGAACAAATAGAAGTCTATCCAATAAGCTGTGTTAAAACAGAATGTTTTGAAAAATGAAGAGCATAAGCCATGACAAGAACAAATAAAAGTCTGTCCATTCATTTTTCGCAATCTGTACAAGTAAGCAGTTACAACTGAATTCGATAAACATGACGGGAATGAGCAAAGACAAGAACGATTAGATGTCAATCCATTTCTTTTTCGCATTCTGTACAAACAAGCAGTGTTACAACTGAATTTGTTGAAAATGAAGGAAATGAGCAAAAACGAAAACTCGAAGTCAGTTCGGTATCCGAGGTCACATGGCCAGGAGTACAATAAATAAGATCAAGCTTGAGCACAGGAACAGGCTGTACAAATGTTTTGCTACCTTAATACAATAATGAAAATACCTTTAACGAGCAGGTTTCTTGTCAAATACATCCCATTTCCATATGGCTACACTTCTGGTTAAATTGCGTTGGGTACCTGGGAATGTATACAATTCTAGTTTAATTATGAACCGGGCAAACTAAGGGGAAATGGTATTCATCTTCAATTGTATTAGGATTGTTTAAAGAAAGAACTCATTTTCAATATTTGCTAAAACCTGTTTGACATCCATGTCATCCTTCATGTACCTGTATCAAAATACGTCTTCTGGATTCACGAATATCTTACAAATGATATTTAACTAAGAAATAAAACAATGTAGTTATTTAGATGGTAATATGACGACTTTCCAACCATCGGGGGAAACACCATATCCAGCATTGTTGAAATGTTTGCATTTTTCATAAAAGTATCTTTCAAACTAAATGTATCTACTCAAATCATCCTTTGTTCGTCATCCAAGGAATGCATTTAAATGACAAAATCCCCTTCTCTTTGCAGTCTGACATTAATCATCAAACCATTTAGAGTGTTCACGTTTAAAAGCCCGTCTACTGTTACAGTCGGTTAGAATCTGGAATATGATTATCTGTGTCATTTATATTGGAATGTACTAATGGTAGAAATTCCTTAACGATATATTCGATAGCACAGAAATGCATGGTGAGCAAGAGTCCGATGACAGACAAATAGAAAATACTATAGTCAAACGTGCTTTGTTCATATCTAATGGTAAACACCAATGTCGGTTGGTTGGTTGTTGTTTTACACCGCACTCAGCAATGTTCCAGCTATATGGAGGCGGTCTGTAATTATAAATAATCGCGTATGGTCCAGTCAACACTGATCAACAACAATGAACATCTATCTACCCAGTTGGGATACGATGACGTGTGTCCTTTAAGTCAGTGATCTGACTTACCCGATACCTTTAGTCGTCTCTGACGCAAGCATAGGACCAATTCTAACCTGGATCTTCATGGGTGAATGTGGGAAAATTTATTTTGGAGTATATATGTCTGTGAAACTAAGACCGGTAACCAAAGGGCGTTGTTAACTTATTTGCTTGGGTGTCTGTCGCAGATCCAGCCACCTGTCTCTTTGTTTGTAACAGCTGCCCATTTATAGCCAGTGTCCCTCTTCAGAGCAGCATGGGTCACCTGTCTTGGCTCACCCTCTCCCCAGTTGGTGTACGACAGAACGGTCGTATCGGTATACTTCCATTCAGCCGACGGGGGATAAAAAGTGTGATGATGAAAGATACCAATATGGATCAATTCTTGCCCTGTAGAGATAAATACAGACTGAACAAAACGTATTCGTTGTTATAATTCATGGTGATAGTTCTGGGGAAACTCTTGTGAACATATATTAAATTTAGAGATTTTCTGAAATATATTGAAACGCTTGCGAAAAGATATGAACTGCTACCGTGGCTAGATTTGTATCACAATCAAAGGCAGGGAATGAAGCTTTTTATAAAGGTTTTATGCCAAAATATAGCTTATATTCCCTTGTGGTTCATGTTGATATGGGGGCGATGGGGTTGTCTAGTGGTTAAAGCGTTGGCTCGTCACGCCAAAGACCCGGGTTCGAATCCCACATGGGTACAACGTATGAAGCCAATTTCTGGTGTCCCCCGCCGTGATGTTGCTGGAATATTGCTCAAAGCGGTGTAAAGCCAAACTCAGTCAGTCAGTCAGTCATGTTAATATGGAAGGACTGATTGGTCCAGAATATGATTGGTCCATGGGACAGCTTCTATACTCTATTTCTAACGTCTTGCTGTATCTAAAAACTAAATACGAGCGACAAGAGGGATTTCAAGCCCATTTCTCACATTTGAAATATTGTATATAAAATGTTCATTGTCATTAACCATTTTTCTTAACAGTGTGTGTGGCTATAAGAGTTGACCTCTGTGTTTCAATTTGGATATCACTATGTTATATTGTACTCGTAAGTGACACAGGTGAGTGAGTGAATGAGTTCACTGTCCCGTCGGCAAAATTTAGTTATCATTGTGACTATGAAAGCTACATAAAACACTGAGACGATATAAATACACCCCCAACCACCATCCACCCACCACCCCCACCCCAAAAAGGACAGGAAAATAACTAACTTATCACTGATTTACACTTAAAACTGTCGTGTTAACACTTATTTCTGTACACTGCACTACACTACAGCGCAAACTTAAACCGGGCTGTTGATCACCAGTAACTGAAGGTTTATTACTACATGGGAACTGAGAGTACATTTGCCTCGGCGTGGACCTTAGCTGGATTAAGACCATTCTTTCAGATGCTAGTGTGAGATGTAAACATTGGACAGATGGTCCCTTTAAGTATAGCGATACCCGTGGATCACACACGTCAGTCTTCAGTAACACGTGCTTGCCGTAAGAGGTGACTAACGGGATCAGGTGGTCGTGCTCGCTGACTTGGTTGACATGTCATCGTATCCCAATTGCGTAGATCAATGCTCATGTTGTTGATCATTGGATTGTCTGGTCCAGACTCGATTATTTACAGACTGCCGCCATATAGCTGGAATATTGCTGAGTGCGGCGTAAAACAACAAAGCAACCAAGCAACTTGTATATATAGTGAGTATAGTCTTACATGACGTATGTTCAATGGTGTGGGGCCCATTTTCAGGTGTATCCCGTGGTGATATTGCTAAAAGCGGCGTAAAACTAAAGTCACTCACTCACTCACCCTGTCTCGTTCGTCACCAGCAGGACGAGCGAACGCTTTAACCACTCGGCTACCCCGCCGACCCTCATGAACATAGGTATCAATACCGTAACATGTAATAAAGCCCAAATGAAGGATAAGATATGGATTATTCAACAATTTCAGTATTTGTACCTGAGTTTTCCACAAGTTTCTGCGCCGTGTCCTGCTGCTGTTTGTTCTGGATGTGTATCAGTGAACCACCTGGATGTTTCTCACAAGCACTCTTGGCTTCCTCCCATGTCTTTCCCTCTTTGTAATATTCGTAGCCGTCGTTGGTTTCATTAATCTGTAATTATTAATTAATTAAACATTCATGATTCGTCAAAATAAGGAGAATGATACCGATATAACACATGTTATGTCTGCGATTACACTTTCTCAGTAAAGCACTTTCTTGTACTTTTATTGGGTTGAGTCACATCCGGGATTCGAACCCACACACTGCGAGTCAGGCACCTAATCGCCAGCACACGAAGTCAGCGGTCTAACCAACTCAGCCATCGTAGCTTTGACGGATGTTGGATTCATGCCAACAAGCATGTAATAGATGTCTGAAACCCTCAGAGCTATGAGGCGCAGCTTTTTAGCAATAAGTGTGTGAGGTGAGGTGAGGTGAAATTGGGATTAACGTCGTGCTTGAGAATATTTCGCTCATATGACGACGTGCATGCGTGTGTATGTGTGTGGTCGGCTGCTTGTACTAGCCCAGACTTAAGCTGCTTTCATAGTGCTAGCCCACTGAGATACCATGTCGCAGTGAAGCATGAATACCCCACTCAGACACATTATACTGACTCCGAGCCGACCAGTCCTTGTTGTTCCCATTAATGCCGAACGCCAGGCAGGGACCAAGTTCCATATTTTAACGTCTTTTGGTATGACGCAGTCGGGGATCGAACCCGCGACCTTCCGCTCTCCGGGCGGACGCTCTAACCACTACACCGCGGAGGCGGTCAATAAGTGTGTAGTGTTGTGAAGTCATACCATTGTTAATGTATACCTCACGATAGCAGTTTATGAATTGCATTTTCAGAAAAGAATCAAATGCCGTGATCAGATGCCTTTTAGGCTACTACCACTTGCGCTTTCGGGGTTGCGCAGCAGAGACCGTTACCTAGTCAAGAATTATGGGATATCATCCGGGTAGTCTCTGGAAAAAGACAATAACAAAAGCAATAATCAGTCCACGGAAATTGCTCTGGATCAGTGCGCCTTTAACAACACCTATCTAAAAACAGTCTAAATTGAAACTATACATAATATTTTCAGATTCTCTTTCGTGCCTTTAGACCATTGTATATATTTAGTCACGGAAACGAATAAGGGAACACATTAAAGTTCAAGTGTTCCTTGTTTTATTTGCAGAATTTTACTCACAGAGCAATACAAAGCATGTGAAGAAACTTGGAAAAGAATATAGGAACACTTGTACTTTCATGTGTTCCCTTATTTGTTTCCATGAGTATATCAAGTAAACATTCACTTTTGAGCGAATTTCTTAAATGATATATCGATCTTGATGCTGGTCATTATGACAAAGTCTTTTGATGGTAATCCAGACATGTTGGAAACGCCTGCACTATGTCAGTGATCAGATGCAAAGGTTTTGGGAAACTCAAGTAGATATTAAGAAATTACGTGGAATATAAATGGAAGCGACAAAACCATTTTCACATCCGTGAGAAACCTCTGCTAAAAGTCGACCGTGCAATTCTGTCTATATTATGATTTAGTTTATTTAAAACCCAGAGTCCGTCACACCTACTTGAGGAGGTCAAGACAATCCATTCTGTGTTCTTATGGAAAGTAATCCTAGCAGAAAAAGGAACAGGATTAATTTTGAATGGCATAACAAATTAGTCAAATCTGCACAAGAGACATATTCATAATAGCTGAGCAGAGTAGAGCTGTTTTGGTGAAACACGTATATGTTGTATGAAGTCTCCTTTGGTTGCTTGTTTGAGAAAAGGCCATTTCATGGCCGCCAGCCACAGAGTGTGATCATATTTACTTCCTAAAAAACTCAGGGGCATTGGGGTAGTCCAGTGATAAAAGCGTTCGCTCGTCACGCCGAAGACCCGGTTTCAATTCCCCACATGGGTACAATGTGTGAAGCCCATCTGTGGTGTCCACCGCCGTCATATCGCTGGAATATTGCTAAAAAGCGGCGTAAAACCATCCTCACTCACTCACCTAATCAGGAGACTGATAAACTTGTACTCACATTTCGCAAAACGAAGTGATGCCCTTTTCTCTTTGCCGTATCCCTTTGACGTCGTTTCTGGTAGGCCGTTTTCAGCTGACATTGTCTGCCCTCCGTCCAGTAGTATCCTGACAAACACTTACCATTTCCAATGCATGTAAGTACACAACATATTAAGGAAACGTGTCTGAAAGGAGCTTCTGAAACTGGCACATCAGCCAGGTGCGTGGTTACACTGGTTATCACAATGTTGTGAACGTCCACACCTTTCAGTTGCAAAGACTGGTAGATCGAGGAAAGTTGCACATAGACCGATATGCAGAAAGAATATTTCATCGCTGAAATGTATCAGATCAGTGTGAAACAGTCTGGACAACCTCGCTGCTATCGCCAATTATGTGGTTGTAATCCTTGAGGCTGAAAGAACTCAATTCAGAGCAAATATCTGCCTAGCAAGCTGGCCGGTTCCAAATGGAAATTGCTTTAGCTCGTCAGGGATATTGTATTGTTGATGAGACTACTGCTCATACTGGAACGTCAAAACACGGTCATATCTTTGGCTGAAAACTGTAAATCATCTTTGCGTTAATAGCTTGAGTACCTCAAGCCATTATAAGATCATCAATATTTGAATATTCTCCATTTTCAAGGCATTTAGTTACGCCTTTTAAGCCCTGTGGAGAGAAGCATACAGCAAGATTGATATCACAGTGAAGTAATAGGACAAAATATATACACTCTTTAAAAAAAAGAAACTCACAAGCCCTTTTTAGAAGAAATTATTGCGTTAGTTTAAGAGCAATTATTTCATGTAATTTCAATGGTTAAAAGGTGAAAATTCACACTTCTGTATGATTACATAATGCCATTTAGAAAGTGGTCAAATGTAGTGGAAGTGGAAGTCGCGGTGGCTGAGCGGGTTGACTTTGTGTGCTGGCGACTGACTCTGAAAGTGTGGGTTCAAATCCCGGATGGGACTCAACCCAACAAAAGTACAGGAATCTGAAGTTTACTAAGAAAGTGTAACCCCAAATATAACATATGTTACACACGTCTGTAGACAAAGAGTTCGCCAACACAACAGCAGCCTTTATTGTTGTGTTTCTGTTTACTTGAGTCCACAAGATGGCGTCAAAGTCAATACTTTGTATGGCCACCATTGGCAGCAATTACTGCTCGGCACCGTCTCGGCACAGACTGGATAAGTCGACAAAGTCGCTCTTGCGGAATGCTTCCCCACCCCTGCAATGCGATGGCCTGTTATGGAAGTATCTGAGGCGTGTTTTGACGTTGACGTACACGTCGATCGGATTGATCCCATTGGTGGTCTATCGGGTTTAGATCTGGTGATCGGGAAGGCCATGGCAAGACATTGACGGTAGAATTGGCAAGGAAGCGGACCGTGACGGGTACTGTATATGTGAAGTAGCGTTGTCGTGCTGTCGGTCCATAATCGGAAACATGTGATGCGCAAGGGCTTGGTGTACCGATTTGCTGTCGACATGTCGAATGCAATTAGGGGCAAAACGTTCATGAAGGTGAAGAGGAAATTGTGATTCATCACTGAACCAGACTTTCCTCCAGTTTCTAAGTTTCCATTTGCGGACTCAATGGAACCACCGTAAGCGATTGCGCCGATGGAAGTCTCTCAAAACTGGCTTTCTTGGTCCAATCCCCACTTCAAGCAATCGATTCCAGACAGTTTGGTCGGAAATTCTTCTCAAGCAAGGGATGCGTTGTGCAGTCTCCACGACTGTGTCAAGACGATGACACAAGTGAGCAACCCGGATGTCCTGGGCTTGGGTGGTAACTATTGGACGGCCGCGTCTCGGGCGATACTGGGCGGGTTTGGTCTGCAGGAAAGGCGAGATATGGTCCTCTGATGAACGTTACAGCAATCAGTGAACCTGCATGCATATTGTCCAGGACGTTGTATGGGGTTGCTATGGAGATATCAGGCGCCATATTAGATAAGGTCAATATCAAATATTGGATATACATGTTTATGACATAATGGGAAGGTTTCAGCAGATAAAGACGGTAGCTGTTCGGTCCATATATGGATATGAAAGGTTAAGCATGTTTGCAAACAAACATGGCGTCGCCTTTTTCAATCGGGAATTGTATTTTTGATTAACCATTGAATATATGGAGGAACTTGAGGAATAATGTTTATCAGCATCAAAACAATAGTCAAGATTCTAAAAATTATAATTCAGTGTCTTACTTTGATCAAAATGTTTGGGCAGCTTTCAAGATATATACATCCGTGTATAAAATAAGCACCCCCTATATTTTAACTAATTAATTTTGTCTGAAATGAAATTCTAAACTATTTACAAAAATAACCTTTATAATTTGACTGACTGAGTTTGGCTTTACGCCGCTTTTAGCAATATTCCAGCAACATCACGGCGGGGGACACCAGAAATGGGCTTCACACGTTGTACCCATGTGGGAATTCGAACCCGGGTCTTCGGCGAGCCAACGCTTTAACCACTAGGCTACACCACCGCCCCTTTATAATTTGATAGAGCAAGCATTTAACATTTCAAAAACGAAAACATCATTGAAATTACCATGTACTTTAATCAGGATAATTGCCTATATTTAAAACAGGTGTTTTTCTGTCCAAAAATGATTGACCGTGAGCTTCGATCTGTGCAATTGGGAATCGATGACATGTGTCAACCAAGTCAGCGTGCCTGACACCCGATCCCGTTAGTCGCCTCTTACGACGAGCATGGGTTACCGAAGATCAATATTCTAAGATGTTGTGTTGGCCAGTTACAGGATCATTACGTAATTCAAGAATGATTGATATTTGATTGCCAGAAAACAAGAAAGAGTCTGAATAAATGATAAAGTGTTTATGTTTGCTTGTTTACTTATAAATTGTATACTTATAGTCCTGGATCCAAAGATAGAGGCACCGGTAGCTGTGTCGCCATCCTTGGACCCATCTGTAAATATGGATTTGTAAATTTTCTTATATATGTTTCTTACCTTTTTGCTGGTAAATAAGTTGATTTATGTAGTGTTACGTTGTTAATGTTTCATCAAGCTCCATATTAACTGCCACGGTGGCGAAGATGAAATGGTGTGTGCGTGTGCGTGTGTGTGTGCGTGAAAAAGACATATACACTGGATTGGATTTAGACAGATATAATGCAGCGATAATTTGATCAGACGTAGTTTGAGGATTGGCTCATAAGCGTCAACATGTATAAATTATGACTCCCTGAAGTTCTGAAAGCTCATAAATCTTGCTTAGGTTTACTCTTGCTTTTAACGATTTGTTGAGACTTTGTGGTAGACTGAGAAGATGTGTCATGATCGTAGGATGGCTGAATATGGGACGTACTAGGAAGTGATTCTGCTTTCGAGAAGACATAGCAGGCGACAAATTCTGAAGAAAATCGGTTTTCAGCCCAATTAAGTTTGTTTGACAGCTCGAGATGATTTGATTATTTTAGACATTGTATCCAATAGGGTACTGGCTAGGGGAGCATTGGTTATTTTAAGTTCCTAATAAGTCTTTTTTTCATCTGTAAAACTAACGTTTTCGGTGAATACTATGTTCTTAATATCCATCAGCTGTTTCAAATTTGACACACTGTGTGTGTGGGGACACCAGAAATGGGCTTAACACATTGTGGGGTTGTTTAATTTCTTTCACAATCGTCTATGGTATTTGTCTTCTCACAACACATCTTAGAGCATTGGAATCTAGGCATTGATTTTAATGTAACCAGCCTTTATTTATTTTGGAGCATCTGAAGTTGGAGCAGATATGTGTTAGTGTGCGGGATGTCGTTGGTTTGGCGGGTTGTGAAACGTTTTACGTATAATACTCGTGATCTTTCATCTCCGAGACAATATCAGTTTCCGTCATGTCTGCAAACAGTCTATCCCTGTGTTAAGTGTTCGGTGTGCAGAGACTGACACTGGAATGCCGACAAATAATTCAGTTCACATGACGCTGGCTGTCTGGTGTCTGATACTGCTTTCAACTAAGAGTACTCCTGTCCACAAGCGTTTAATTTTCTCCTGCAATGGCGTGTATGCATACTGATACTGCAAAAGGGCTCATCTTCAAGATTCCACCACAAGACACACAGAGTTCTGGACTTGCGACACTCGGCAAAACCATAAATGGAATTATGCGTTTGAAATTCCGAGTTACAAATCATTTGGCCAAGACTGAAAAAAAGCAATGTTATTATATTTATAAATTTTGTGCAACAACACAAGGTTGGCGTGACCAGCTGATTGATAGAACCGGGTCCATTCTACCATCCTTCGGTACGGGTCGAACTGGTGTATTGGACAGAAGAACGCTGTTCCTGGAACCAGTACCCTCAACCACTAGAATCCCGTCCTCCACCGATACAGGGGCCCAACCAACATATATATTGATAATGAGTTGTTACAATGAATGTTTTTTTTGCCTAAATGTAATTATGTCACTGTCTAAGAAAGAGGTTCCGGTTTATTCCATAGGGGCTGTTGTCACTTCCGACTGACACATCACTGACCTAACATAGTATACATTAATAGTTTAATACGCACATTCGAGGGAATCTTGCAATATTATGTTGAGGTTTGTGAGAGATAGGAACAGGTGTTGCGTCTACAGGAACCCGATCCACAAAGCCTTTGTAGCACCACGTCATTCGTAATCCTATGATAAAACTGAACAGTTACGATGGGTCGTAACACTACGAACGCTTTGCGGATCAGGACCCAGGATTTCAGAATATATATGATGAAGTGACGTCTGTGTATTGTGGGATGGCATATACCCTGCATTAAGAATGACCACTACGCATTTAGCTAGAGAAGGCTCCTAAATTCTTTCATTTCTAACACCGGATACTTACCATTTCAAAACACACTCGCGTGAGTTGCCTTTATAACTGTTCTCTGGGTCATCGTGGCTTTAACTCATACTTTTCGGGTACTCTAACACTTCAGTCATGGTGGTAGATTCCCTATATCTTTGGTAGGAGATAATCTTCCATGACGCGTTGGTTAGCTTTATGCCATGAATGAGAAAGGGGGTTTAGTTGTAAGCCGCGTTTAGTCATATCAGCAGTATCACGACGGGGGACACCAGAAATGGGCTGCACACATTCTTCCCATGTGGTGAATCGTGACCCGGGCCTTCGTCGTGACGAGCGAACGCTTTAACCTCTAGACTACCCCACCGCCCGTTTACTGCCATGAGTAATGTACGATCTGCGAAGAAACAGAAAGGGTGTGTTGTTTTTGTGTTAGTGATTCATGACGTACTCTGGCAGAAGCAATCATAATAGCTCGTCCCTCTTGATGCCGTTTCAATCAGTAATGTCATACCCGTCCCATGGCACGGAACACATTACTCTACAAACCAGAGACCAACATATCCCGCATCAGGTCTGTTGTCAAGACACCCAAACTTTATCAGTTGCATATAAAAAAATATAAAAATATTTAAAAAAAAGAAAAAAAAGCGCAATACAAATATACTACTATTATTATTATATAGTCAAGCATTCTGTCAGAAGCTAATTCATAATTTATATATGGCTATGAATTTGAATTTTGTTTTCGTTTCTTGTTCATAGAAACAGCGTGACCCTGGGTCTGGAGCTGTTTGTGAGCTACACAATTGTATAGATTACACAGCACAGACAAGGAAATGACTTAGATGTATGAGCAGTCCCGTGCAAATATTTGCATTCAGATATTTTTTGACAACCGTACAAGAATCTGTATCGAAACGTAGCACTCACGAAATAAAAAGATGTTTTTAAGGCTAGCTCCTTCACACTTATTTCGAATTGACGAGAATCAAGGAGAATCAGCCAGGAAAAAGATAATTCCAAAATTCGAACCGCATTTGGGAGAGAATGTCAAAATAGACAATTTTTTCAAGCTTTGTAAGAATGCTGTTGGAATACTTAGAACGCACTTCGAACCCGCCTCGAATGATTTTTACTCATTCCAAATGTACCAGATCACGAATACAGCTCCAATGAATCGGAATGCAGTAGGAATAATTAGAATGCCGTTAAAATACACAAAGAATACTTAAAATGAATTTCGACTGCCGTGCGAGGCCGGTTCGATTGCTGCGTGAATAGCACTCGAATTTCATTTGGAACGTACCTCGAATGCTGTACGAATTTACAAAGACTGCATTCAGAACCCTCTTGGAATGACCTTCGAATATGGATCGAAGGTTAAAGAATGAAAACAGAATGCAGCTCGACAATTTTAAATGTCCTTCAAATGCACTTAGAATGTAACACGAATGTCCGAAATGCATCAAGAATGCTGCCGGAATGTTCCACGATGGGGTGGAACCTGTCGAATCTCGACTATTCATCAGTCACTGCCCTACTCCCATAAAGTATGGACCACCTCAACCATGTTGCGTTGCTCCAGATTGCTGTCCTCCAGCAAGCCCTGATTGAAAGAGATGTGAAGGAGACCAGGAAAAGACCCAGGAAAAGACCCAGGAGAAGACCCAGGAGGAGGACAGGAGAGGGCAGGAGGGACATTACACAAGACTGATGGAGGAGGTCACAGTTGAGGACACGTAGTCCTTCAACTACCTTAGGATGGAGCCTGCCATGTTTGATGAGCTGGTGCAGAAAGTGGGACCAAGTCTACAGACGCAGGATACATATATTTGAAAGGCGATACTTCCAGGCTTGAAGCTAGCCATCACATTGAGGTTCCTGGCTTCAGGTAATAGGTATCCCAGCAT
The DNA here is from genome assembly GCF_003918875.1 of Haliotis rubra. Taxonomy (NCBI): domain Eukaryota; kingdom Metazoa; phylum Mollusca; class Gastropoda; order Lepetellida; family Haliotidae; genus Haliotis; species Haliotis rubra. The sequence continues at coordinate 1,727,601 of NW_025765603.1, read as the reverse complement.
CATGTACAGCTTCAGCGTGGCAAGGAACACAATCAGCCTGATCATCCCAGGTAAGGTCATTGTGGGGGAATACAAGGATGCAGTTATCATCTGCCATACCACTCCAGAAGAATGGGCACACGTTGAAGTGGCATTCAGAAACAGGTGGAATATTCCTCATGCCGTAGGAACTTTAGAGGGCAAACATGTGGCCATTAGGAAACCTGCCAAGAGCGGCTCATTATACCACAACTACAAGGGATTCTTCACTGTGCTCCTCATGGCCCTCGTGGATGGAAATTACAAGTTCCTGTGGTGGACGTTGGTGCTTACGGAAGTATGTCTGATGCTCAGATCTTCAACGAGTGCGAGCTCAAGGATGGCCTTGAAGACTGGAGCATGGGATTTCCTGATCCGTTCCCCAAGATGACGAGCGTATGCCTTGCTTTGTTCTTTGAGGTGATGCCTTTGGCATAAGAGCCTTCTTGATGAAATCGTATGGTTATAGGACTCTCCAGAGAGACGAGATAATCTACAACTACAAGATCAGCAGGGGCCGGCGGGTAGTGGAAAATGCATTTGGAATCATGACCCAGAGTTGGCAAATCCTCCTCACCACCATGCTGCCAAGGTCTTCCGTTGTGAAGGACATCATTGAATGCTGTGTCTGCCTGCACAACTTGATGGGGACTCGGTATCCTAATCTCCACAGTGGTATGGTGGATGAGGAAGATGAGCAGCACAACGTGGTGCCAAGAGGCTGGAGACAACGTGCGCAGCTTGAAGATGTGAATGATATCTGAAGTTTCAGTGACAGGTGGCTACGTTTTTATGCTATTCGGCGGTGTTCTGATGACGTCGGGGCTCATTTGAAGAGCATTCGGGACGTTCTGACTGTATTCGAGGTGTGTTCGATGTACATTCTTGCTGTATTCCAAGTGCAATCGAAATATTTCGATACGTTTGAAAAATATTCTACCTAAATTCCACCAGCAATCGAAATACATTGGAGGCGCATTCGGGACTTTCTTGCAGGATTTGAAGTGGCTTGAATTTTTTGTTCTCCCTCGAATACGTTCAGAATACTTCGAATGTAGTTAGAATACACTTCAAATGTTGTTCGATATTTTTAATGTAGCTGGAAAGCTTTGAACATGTTCAAAACATTCGGGCATGTTACAAGAATTGACACGAATAGTTGGAGTGCATTCGGAATAGAGTAAGAAGTTTTAGAATGCAGTTCGAATTTCCAGGAATCTCCAAGAATTTTCATTCCGACGGCATTCCGGCTCATTCCGCCTCAAGTGTGAAGGGGGTATAAGAGGCGATTAACGGGATCGGGTGGTCAGACTCGCTGACTTGGTTGACATATGTCCTCGGTTCCCAATTGCGCAGATCGATGCTCATGCTGTTGATCACTGGATTGTCTGGTCCAGACTCGATTATTTACAGACTGCCGCCATATAGTTGAAATATTGCTGAGTGAGGCGTAAAACTAAACTCACTTACTCACTCACACATAGGAACAAACAAAGCAGTTTCTGTAAAATGTAGGTGACAAGAATAGTGACAACCAATACACAGGGTAATGGCAAGCCATTCACACTTAAAAGGCACGTTTACACAAAAGTTAACCATTTTGTCTTGCACTGTTTCTGCATAAAAGTGTTTGTCAAGCAGTCTCATAGCCAAAACAATGTAAAACGTGTAACACTATATTGATTTTCGTAGCGATCCTTTGTTTACATAGGTTATGTGGTTCCATATGGTGTCATCGAAGCCCTATGGAGAGCAAGCGATGTAGTCACTTTGATGTATAAATATGTATTGTCATAAACCTCACTGTCGCAGTTTATATAACATCTGCAGTGTAAAACAATATAAAATTGCACCAAAAAGCTTGCATTAGGCCGGTCTTTTCTGATTTACAATATGGGCGTTTGTTAACAAACAATAGAAAAGTCGGTCACGTGATATGCAAATTAGTCTGTGGCAGTGATGTCATGTGACCATATAAGTTGTACACTGGTCACGAGGGGGACATAGGTTGATGTACCCTCTATGTTTGTTTATGTCCCCTGAGCCCGAAACATACCTTACTGTTTTACTGTCCCCTGTTGACAGGTATTTAATTATAAATAACTTGGGGCGGTGGGGTAGCCTAATGGTTAAAGCGTTGGCTCGTCACGCCGAAGACCCGGGTTCGAATCCCCACATGGGCACAATGTGTTAAGCCCATTTCTGGTGTCCCCCCCGCCGTGATGTTGCTGGAATATTGCTAAAAGCGGCGTAAAACCAAACTCAGTCAGTCAGTCAGTATAAATAACTTGCTCCAATCGCTATATGGTTGCAATATTGCAGATGCGAGGTACATCTTTAACTCACTCACACAATCACTAGATTTGGTATCTTTTTCAGTGACGTTAAATATGTATTTGGGTTTTACATGAATTATTTCTGTTCGTTTATCAGTCTAAAGCGAAAAACCTGACATTTCTGGTTGTGCTGGTTTACATACGTGACCAAAACATGGACATTGTTGACAGTTTTATGCATGCGTAATAATGAAGTGTTTTGCTATTATGCGTTCTAACATGACAGAGCTGACGCTCAACATCTGTATTCAAGAATACCTTCAACTTATGGTGATTCAAATGTGTGGTAGACTTGAAAAGTTGAAAAGCGATGCTCTTTGAGTCTCTAACCTGGGGTGGTGCGGTAGCCCAGTTGTTAAAGCGTTCGCTCGTCACTGAAGACCCGGGTTCGATTTCCCACACGGGCGCAATGTGTGAAGCCCATATCTGGTGTCCTCCGCCGTGATATTGCTGGAATATTGCTAAAAGCAGCGTCAAACCCAATTCCAGTTCCAGAAGAAAAGAATCCAAATGAGACATTTCTTTATAAAGTTTTAATGTTTACTTTTTTAAGAAGCATTTGCTGATGCATTCCAAGATTCATGAAAGAGAATTTAAATAATACCATATCAATGAATCTAAATTAAATACAAATGTCACTATTGTCACCAATTGAGCATTTCTTCAAAAAAATTCAAATAATACCATATCAATGTACATGTATCTCACTTTAATACAAATTTCACTAATCTCACTAATTGAGCATTTTGTTGAAACAAACTATGGCTCATCTGGACGAAGTGTTATCAAAACACTAACCCTAGTCAGTCAAGTCCCCACCACTCTGGCTGTGTGAGAGACCTGTTTTGACAGAATCTGGCTATGTAAGAGGACACCGATCGGAACCAGACACGCTGGGGTGGGGATGGGCTTGTGTCGACGCTACTTCAGTGGGCGTAATGGCAAGATGTACAAGCGAGTCCGGTAATTCCGCGCATCCAGTAATTCTGCGCAGCTGCAATAGCTTACTTCCGTATCGAAGGTAAACATCGTCTGCTACCACATTTACGCTTGAAATCGGTACATTTCTACAAGGGACTGGCTTACTAACGGTAAGTACATAACAGTAATTGACAGATAAATTGACAGTTTTATGAAAATTCGTTTTCTTCAGACTTTTAAACCTTTTTCTTCATTATTCATAATTGGATTTAAAATGAAACACTCTTCCTTACACTGATGAAGTGATTTTTGAAAATAATCTGGTCCTAATACGCTTCCATACTTCGGATCTCCAGCCGGACAGTAAGCGGTAAGGTCAACCGTATGGCATAATGCAGCGTTAGAATCTTATAGTCGTCAATAAAACTTATATTTCTAGGTAAATATGATGCACACTAGCATGTTTAGTCTTGTAATCCACAAAAAATAAGAGACGTTATTTGTCGTGTTGCGATCGATGTGCTTAGGTGCGCGGAATTACCGGACGGCATTGTATCGTTTGTGACAGCTTACAGTATAAGATAAGTATGAGATATACAAGATAGCAATCACCACATAGCATGCAGGTACTGTAGAATATGGTGAAAAGTATATATAAATATATATATATATATATATATATATATATATATATATATATATATATATATATATATATATATATATATATATATGTCTTAAAAAGCACATACGTTTTTAATGTTGGTTTTGCTACTCTAACAGGGCTGAAAGATCTTTAGCATTTATTGAAAACATCTTGTCTGTCCTTGTGGCATCAGACAAGATCCACTTCCAGGCAAAATATCAATCCTCTTCAACACCATGAATCAATAATCAAATCGTTGAATGGCATCTAGAATTGATACCCGCAAAGGCAGAAGATGTATGGATCTGAGCTTCATGTTACAGAAGTTGACGTCCACAAAGTTTCACAACTTATGAATCAATAAAGGTTGATAGGGAGACCCAACACTTTAATATTTGATAGTAATCCAAACACGTCACTTCCGGCCCAGGACGTCACATCTCATTAGGGCAGGTCAGTGTAAACCTTCCATACATACATGTACATATAACAAGGAAATCAACTGTGGGGAATATATATTTCATTCAAGCTCAATTCATTGGGTTAAAAACTACACATTTGTAAAAGTGTGAGATGTGCGGAAACACACGTTTCGTTTTTTGCATTCAGCTGTAATCCATTTTTAGCATTACCCGTTGACCTTGGATTTAGGCAGTCCATATAAGCGTTTGTTACGATACCGAATATAACAGGGAAGTCAGCTTGTAAATAACGAGCTATGGTATGTTCGGAGACACAATGAGGACGATCTATTCGGAACATGCTTTGTTTTCCTACCTATGCGGCTGTTCCATTATGCTGGAGGATATGCTCCAATCCGGACACAGAAAATAACTTCTCTTGGATAGCTCTTTAGTTATGGCAGATACCAGATACCAACAGAAAGTACTTTCATCCACTTTTGACAATTCTTTTAACCAAATTCCCAATATACTACCCATCAAAAGTTTAGACTCACTTAAAGCGCTCACTAATAATTATTTATATACATATGGTTACATCGGAAATGGATTTCTGCACTAGCTTGGGGGGAACTAAATGCAAACCTTATGCAGATGAACTGCCCGAGGATAATACATCAAATTGCTGAAAGGCATGTGCAAATATCGAGAATGTGAACAGCTGCGTTTTGGTGTAAAGTTTTGTGAAGAATTCGCCAATTTTCACTGAGTTTCATCATTTATTAAACTCATGACAATAATCTTTTCAACGTTACGAATTTGTTTAAATTCATGTGTAAACAGTACCTTTAAACAATATGGAATATTTTGCAAAATCTAGTTTAGAACAGTTGAATGTAGTAAGTGGCTACATTTACACTAGTGAGTCTAAACTTTTGATGGGTAGTATATGTTAGGTAATTCGTAAATGGGCGTATTCTCAGAAGCGCCTGTAAAATCGCCACATCTCCTCCAGACAATTCATCGAAAACAAATTTCGTTATTATTATTAGGAAGTGTAATAAGAAGAGTGGGCGAGTTTAGTTTTACGCCGCACTCAACAATGTTCCAGCTATATTGTATGTGTAAATAATCGAATCAAGAACAGACAATCCAGTGATCAACAGCATGAGCATCGATGCACGCAACTGGGATACGATAACATGTGTCAACCAAGTCAGCGAGCCTGACCATCCGATCCCGTTAATCGCCTTTTTACGACAAGCATGAGTTAATGAAGATCAATTCTGACCCGGATTTTCACGGATGATAATAACACGAAACCAAGTAACGTCGTGTGATAGCACTAAAAAGAAATATAAAAATATCTATGTATGAACTTGTCAAAAAAATAAGCAGCGAACAAACACAAAAAAATAACATTTCAGCTTTAGCGGCGGAAGCCATTCCCCTACCAAGCTGTTCAGAACGTGCCAATGAATTTCAAAGGAATGTGAAAGGTCATTTCATACTGTATCCACTTTGTGACTATGCTACAGCTGTATCTATTTTAGCCTTTTTTTATAATGATCACAATAATTCTGTCTTTGAGATATCGAATAATATTAACTGTCAGGTGCAGAAAAGATATATGTTAGTTATTTTCTAGTTACGTTGGTATGTTCACGTAAGGCACCGGTGCGTTATATATATGACTGTTCACTCAGTCGAGTGAGTGAGTAAGTTTGATTTTACGCCGCTTTTAGCAACATTCCAGCAATATCACGGAGGGGGACACCAGAAATGGGCTTCACACTTTGTACCTATGTGGGTAATCGAACCCGGGTCTTCGGCGTGACGAGCGAACGCTTTCACCACTAGGCTATTCCACCGCTCCTTTACTTTCGTCTCTTCTAAGATAACAGCAGTATGTTTTCGTTGCCCAACTGTTGCATGGCTCGTTATCTGTCTCGCCTGTGTGTGTCGGCTACGTGCCTAGTCAGCACATTCCACATGTACTTTAATGAGGACGGGAACACAGACAGCCTACTTGGCTTCAAATGTTGGGCGGACTTGTGTCCGTGTTTTGATTAACGACCTTTTTGTGGATCTCAACTTCAAATATTATGTTCGCTTTTAATTATTTTAAACTTAACCAAGCGATGATGGTGAACTATGTCAGTATTACATATAATGTGGTATGCAAAGTGCCATAGAGCTCGAGAACGGGAAGATATATGTCAGCATGCTTGCTTGCTTGCTTAACACCGCACTCAGCAAGTCTTCAGCAACATTACGGTGGTCTTTAAATAATCAAGTCTGGGCCTGTCCAGACAATCCAGTGATTCACATCATGAGCATCGCTCTAAACAGCTGAGATTCAATGACATGTGTCAACCAAGTCAGCGAGTTTGACCACACGATGAGTCGCCTCCCACGAGTTATAATCGAGTCAGGGCCAGACAATAAAGTGATCAACAGCATGAGCTTCGTTCTACGCAATTGGGATACGATGACAGCGAGCCTGACCACCCGACCCCGTTAGTCGCCTTTTACGACAAGCACGGGTTGATTTCTAAAGATCAATATTCTAACCCGGATCTATTCCTGTATTACCGTTATATACGACACGTGGCATAAGTTGTTCTGTTTTGTACGATGTCATTACTTATCGAGTGTTTACATGTGCAGTGAATATCCGATACCACAATACATGGAATCAATTTGATTAAAGAATGGTCGACGATAGCTAGTATGTTAGACACTGGTTCACATTACACTGTACAGGATTGGTTGTGGTATGCAGGAGTTGTTTGACTATCTGATCCATTTGGTTGTTTCGTACGACCAGCAAAGGTCAATGGGGACCTGTTCCAGCCTTAATCCCTACGAAGCGAAAGAAATTTCTATTATATTTTGACTAATGCTCCTCTGCACGGCACCAACACTGTTTAGAGTGAATATAGTTTTACGCCGCTTTTAAAATATTCCAACATCACGGCGGGGGAAATGGGCTTCACACATTGTACCCATGTGGGGATTCGAACCCGGGTCTTTGGTGTGACAAGCGAACGCTTTAACACCCAGACTACCCCAACGCCCCATGCTGTTTAAAGATGGAACCAGAATCTCATCATGACTGACGGGGAAGAGGTATGGTGACGACCAAAACGACCATTAATATTATTCCCTTTAAAATCTGTTGTAACTGTGGATAAATAATATATATGCTTCTCTGAGTCCGATTTACGTCATGTGGACTTTTTAATCTTCAGAATCTTATAAATGTACTTCATGTTGCTCGGAAATAGATTTTGTCCTAAAAAGAAATCCAAATTATGTTTTTCACAACACGTTGTTTCCGGGATATGCAGATTGGTGGGAATGACTATTGTTTGTTTTGTTTCACGAAATCTGTGAGAGGAGGACACACTTCAGTTGTATCATACACTTGGGTGCTGTATCTGGATAAGCTGGAGTAATATGGCTGTAAAAATATTACACTGCAGTATCTTCCTTGGGCGTGTAAGAAAAAAGTTGAAGTACACGGCCTGTCATAAGGAGGAAGTATCACCTCTCACTAAGATACAGAACAACCAGAAATTATTGAGAATTTAAAGATTCACTCATTACTCACGTATTAAATGTGAATATTAGCGGAACAAAACTCCAGATTCAAAGACAGGTGAACATTTAGTATTTTGTCAAGTCACCATGGGCAGCAACGCAGGCTTCAATGCGGCGGGGCATACTATTGATCAAAGAAGTTAGAAAGTCGTGGTCCATGCTGTCCCAATATCGGACCATCTCTTCTTTCATTTTAGCAATATTTGTCAGATTTTTCTTATTGACACATTCCTTCATAAGTCCCCAAACATTTTCCATTGGATTTAGGTCCGGGCTATAGCTTGGCCAATCTAACAATGTCATATTTTGGGTCCGAAACCAGGCCTGTGAGTGCTTTGAATGATGTGTTGGGTCGTTGTCCTGCTGGGAAATCCACAATTTCCATAGAACTCGTGAGCAGACGGAAGTAAATGTCCCTCGAGAATATCTGTGTACCGCTCACTGTTCATATTCCCTTCAAATACACAGAGGGGCGTTGCCCCTAACACAGATATGCCACCCCACACGTTAAATTTCGGACTGTACTTTGGGCGCTGATACAAAGGTTTTTCAGTTTGTTTGGTCCAGAATTTCAGTGTTTGAGGAAACATCCACACACAACTTTCATCTTAGAAATTCACATTGTCCCAGTTAAAATTTCTATGCTGTAAGCACCAGTTCAACCTTCGATCCTTTTGTTCAGGTTTCATGATCGGTGATGGAATTCCTCGACTTTTCTGCAAACCCACTGCATGCAGCTCAGTTCTAATTGTCTCCTTAGAGACAGCCACAGTTGCTCTATCAATGATATCCAGCCTTAAGTTTTCTAAACTCCTTCGTTTGTTTTTAGAAACAAGAATACCAAGCCGCCTCCTGTCACCGACAATCAATTTTCTGGGCCTACCTGCGCCTCCCTGGTGCTCAATGCCATATCCATTTGCAATATTTTTCAAAACACAATAAACAGTGGACAAAGGGATGCCTGTTCTACTTGAAATCACTTAATCTGATCAGAAGTCCTTGTTATAATATAAACTTCCTCTTCTCTAAATCATCCATACTGAGGATCACTGAAAATGTCGTCTTCTAGCAAGTAAACAAAGGGGGATAACTCTTCACAAACTATTGCAAAAGGATTAACGGAGTTGTCTCTCTTGAATGAACCAAGCACTTGATAGCTGGTCAAGGTTGTTTATACTAGAAATCCAATTAAACATATTCCTAAAATTCTCAATCATTTCTGGTCATACTATATCTGTTTCCTTTTCTGGAATGATGGCCGGTATATTGTTACTCAAACTCTCCGCAGGGTTCGTTGTCTGCTTGTTTGATAAAAGTACGTCTTTGAAATCGGTGACTTTTTCCAACATAGGCACCCCCTGCTCCTCCCCTATTTCTATCACCACCCGGTCCACGGCCCAGGGCTGCAGCTCCCCCCTGGCCTGGGTCCCAAACACGACAGTTCCCAGGACACAGAACCCCCCACACACGTAGAACACGTTCCTCCATTCCTCCTGGGTTTTCTGTTAAGGGAGAGAGGAGTGAGTGAGTGAATGATGGCTGGAAACAGGCACGCTGAGGTAATCACCAGCACATGCATAATAAAACTGATGTGACATAAACAAAACAATAAGGCGTAATCTCTGTTACAGGATCGTAACTATATACTAAGTATTGTGCATGATCGTAGCTAAAGGACAAGGTCGTAACTATAGGACTAGGTCTTTGTTACAGGATCGTAACTATAGGTCTAGGTCTGTGTTACAGGATCGTAACTATAGGACTAGGTCTTTGTTACAGGATCGTAACTATAGGACTAAGTCTGTGTTACAGGATCGTAGCTATAGGACTAGGTCTGTGTTACAGGATCGTTGCTATAGGACTAGGTCTGTGTTACAGGATCGTAACTATAGGACTAGGTCTGTGTTACAGGATCGTTGCTATAGGACTAAGTCTGTGTTACAGGATCGTAGCTATAGGACTAGGTCTGTGTTACAGGACCGTAGCTATAGGACTAGGTCCGTGTTACAGGATCGTAGCTATAGGACTAGGTCTGTGTTACAGGATCGTAACTATAGGACTAAGTCTGTTACAGGACCGTAGCTATAGGACTAAATCTGTGTTACAGGATCGTAGCTATAGGACTAGGTCTGTGTTACAGGATCGTAGCTATAGGACTAGGTCTGTGTTACAGGATCGTAACTATAGGACTAAGTCTGTGTTACAGGATCGTAGCTATAGGGCTAAGTCTGTGTTACAGGTTCGTAGCTATAGCACTAGGTCTGTGTTACAGGATCGTAGCTATAGGACTAGGTCTGTGTTACAGGATCGTTGCTACAGGACCGTAGCTGACAGACAATGTCTCCGTTACAAGTCGTAATAGGGTTTAGTCTGTGTTGTAAGGTCGTAGCAAAAAGAATGAGTCTGTGGTGTAGGGCCGTGGTAACGGACTGGATCTGTACCACGAGAGTTACACTAGTCAGAGAGTGTGTTGTACCGGGTCACTCCGATCTGTATTTGTTGAAAAATTTATCAAACATTTCCACACAAATGTCACACTGGGCAACATGAGATACCTTTATTCGCGTCACCAAAACTAGATATCTATGCCACTGGTAAAATGTTGAAGTTAATCGAACAATGCTACGGGTTTTTTTCTAAAAGCAGCATGAATACGTGTGTTTTGAACCCATTATCAACTCATCCACTTTCATTACCTGGTTGCCTCTGGAATGTTACTCAGACTTAGCGTATACACCTGTATTATACACCTGGAAAAAAGTATCGCAACACCAGAATCAATTGCCAAAATATAAAATATTATTTCACAGACTGATGCACGGTTTATAGATATGATTCTGTTGGTGTGTATGGCTCACCCTACATGATTACAATGGATATTCGCGATGCACGTGCTGCTGCAAGCTGTTGAACACGTGCACTCTTGTTCTGAAAAGCAAGTTTGCGCCATTCATCATTACAACGTGTCATCACACCAAAGCACTGGAGCAGACAATAACTGATGAAATGGGTCCCCCTCAGTTGTGAAATGCTAAAAGATGGCAGATAATTGGCATGAGAAATGCTGGAATGTCTTTGAGACAGATTGCTATCCAAGTTGGTCATCATCCTTCCACAATCAGTAGGTTGGTACGAAAGCACCAGCAAACAGCAGATGTAAGGGACAGGCAACGCTCAGGTATAGACCCCGGTGCACATCTGCAAGAGAAGACGCAGTCCTGATGAGACATGTACGCCGTAATCCATTTGCTACAAGTAAGGTGTTGAAAAGGGACTGGTTACCCAATCCGCAATTTTCCCACAGTAGGGCCAGAAACCGGCTGAAAGATGAGGGATATGGTGCTAGAAGACCAATAAGACGACCCCTGTTAACAGATGGACACAAAGCCGCACGTTTAGCTTGGTGTAGAGCACGTCGTGGCTTGAGAAAAGTTCACTGGTCTGATGAAAGTCGTTTTCTTCTGTACATGGTCGATGGCAGAGCACGTGTATGGTGTCGTAAAAACACGGCAAGTGCACAGAAAAACATTCTGGAGCAGGTTCCAGATGGCGGGTCGATTATGGTGTGGGGTGGCTGTCTTACGACTGAAAGCTCCAGCTTCACACTGTGGGGGCTAATCTTACTGGCCAAAGATATCAGACGGAGATTTTGGTGAGGGTTGTTGTGCCACACTTTGACAATCACCCTATTCTCACAAGGCCAGTGTACATGGATGACAACGCTAGGCCCCACAGAAGTCGGACAGTGACGGATTACTTACGCCAGGTAGCAATCACAACGTTACCATGGCCAGCACGACGTCCAGATCTCAATCCAGTTGAGCATGTTTGGGACATTTTAGGACGCCGAGTGCTTGAGAGGGTTCCACCAGTACAGAATCTTGCTGACTTCGAACTTGTTCCCCTACAGGAGTGGGATAGACTACCTCGAAGACAGATACAGCGTCTGGTGCACTCTGTGAGAGCGTCTTCACTCGGTCATCCTGGCATGGGTGAATACACTCGATACTGACATTATCACCTGTTTTGGTAAATTTCTTTCGTGTCCTAGCATGAGATATGCATTACACGTGTGTAAACCCACGTACTGTCTTACTAGCCCCATACTTTTCGAGTGTACGTTTTACCTCAGTTTACACCAGTATTTGTAACAGTAAAGAAATCATTGAAGTGAAACTCAATTGGGCATCAATGTCGTAATTTTCTATTCAAATACACACTGTTTTAACAATGGGTTACCATGTTCATCAATTGGCAGCATTGTGTTTCCATACTATGCAGTGAAATGTATGGGAAAAAAACAAGGTGTTGCAATACCTTTTCCAGGTGTATATATCACTGAACGTATCATAAAACATGTGGTAATATAAAATCTTGCTTTTTGTAGTGTTATTTGTAACGCAGTGATTCCAGGCCTCTACAGAGGGAAGGGTTCTGAGATGTAAAGTGTTCAGTTATAGCCCAATCTTCAGCCTGAATAAGGTAATAGCTGTGATGCGAGGTCGGCCATGCAAGGTTGGTCATGGAAGGTCAGTCATGCAAGGTCTGCACAGCCACTGTTTGTATTCCCTCAGCAAGATGACAATCTAAGTATTTGTGGGTTGCCTTAACACCTGCTATCTAATGGCGTTTGATTTAGTTACACGAGCATGTTTCGAGATTAGACATATACTACATTTTCGAGATCACAAAACGGGTGTCATCTGTGGCAGTAGTAACAGGGAGTGAATATATTCACTCCATGAATGAGTTGACATTTTCTTGGGCAACGGGATGTATAAAAAATGTATAATCATATGCAGTCGTCACGATGAATATGTAGTTGTTAATTGTTCAGCCCTATTCTCAACCAGGAAGAGAGCGTCCGGACAAAATAAATAATTAAAATTATATAACACTTATTGCGCAAAGATTTTGTATTGAAAACATATTTCATTATTTTACGACGTAGCACGAGACGCTTTGCTTCGGAACAATTTGTAATAACTGTGGGTCATCAGTCTGACCTGGTTCGTTTAAGAAACGTACAGGAGTTAGAGGTACTTTTAATCACAACAGGGCGTAGAAACCTCAAAGGGTTGGAAAATTTGAAATAGTTTATATTTTTCGTCGAGTTTTGGGTGCATGGATGATAGAACACGGAATCGCAGACTTACATGAGGAGTCATGGCACCTGCAAGAAGCGGTGCTACCATTCCTGGCAATGATGCAATTGTGTTTGAAATACCGACGAGTATTCCAGCATATCTGAAACATAAAAATGTATTATATCATGAGTGATGTTACATACTGCTGCTTTGTTGAAGACTTGTATGATACTATTTCAGCTGTGTGATAACTGTGGAATATTTACCATGGAAACTGAAGAATATTGGCATTTATGGAATAGGTCTTTCACAGATAAGAATATATAGACATTAATAGTCGAATGTGTTAATTGATATCTGTACCATATGTTGGTTAATAACTGCTCAGTTTGGACACAGGTGGTCATGTCATATATTAAACGGCAACTTCAAATGTTATTTCCAAGCTGTGGTGTATGGAAATTAATATCAGTTGATAAATGTACCATGTGTTGGTTCACAGCTAGTGAGTTAGGACACTGGCAAACATGGAATATATGCGTGAGCAACTGTGCATAACGACATTGCAAAGAGGGGGAAAAACATTAGAAATTGTGGAAAACAACATTGCCAATCGTCGATTAACAGCATTACCGACTGTATATAACATCACGATTGTGGATAACAACATTACCGACTGTGGATAACAATATTACAGACTGTGGATAACAACATTACCGACTGTTGACAACAACATTACCGAATGTGGATAACAACATTACCGACTGTTCATAACAACATTACCGACTGTGGATAACAATATTACCGACAGTGGATAACAACATTACCGAATGTGGATAACAACAACATTACAGACTGTGGATAACAACATTACAGCCACTGTGGATAACAACATTACCGACTGTGGATAACAAGATTACCGACTGTGGTTAACAGCATTACCGACTGTGGATAACAATATTACCGACTGTGGATAACAACATTACAGACCATGGATAACAACATTACCGACTGTGTATAACAAGATTACCGACTGTGTATAACAACATTACCGACTGTGTATAACAACATTACCGATTGTGGATAACAATATTACCGACTGTGTATAACAACATTACCGATTGTGGATAACAATTTTACCAACAGTGGATAACAACATAACCGACTGTGTATAACAACATTACCGACTGTGTATAACAACATTACCGATTGTGGATAACAATATTACCGACTGTGGATAACAACATTACCGACTGTGTATAACAACATTACCGACTGTGTATAACAACATTACCGATTGTGGATAACAACATTACCGACAGTGGATAACAACATTACCGATAACAACATTACCGACTGTGTATAACAACATTACCGATTGTGGTTAACAATATTACCGACAGTGGATAACAACATTACCGACTGTGTAGAACAACATTACCGACTGTGTATAACAACATTACCGATTGTGGATCAACAATATTACCGACAGTGGATAACAACATTACCGACTGTGTATAACAACATTACCGACTGTGGATAACAAGATTACCGACTGTGGTTAACAGCATTACCGACTGTGGATAACAATATTACCGACTGTGGATAACAACATTACAGACCATGGATAACAACATTACCGACTGTGTATAACAACATTACCGACTCTGTATAACAACATTACCGACTGTGTATAACAACATTACAGACCATGGATAACAATATAACCGACTGTGTATAACAACATTACCGATTGTGGATAACAATATTACAGCCAGTGGATAACAACATTACCGACTGTGCATAACAACATTACCAACTGTGTATAACAACATTACCGATTGTGGATAACAACATTACCGATTGTGGATAACAATATTACCGACAGTGGATAACAACATTACCGACTGTGTAGAACAACATTACCGACTGTATATAACAACATTACCGATTGTGGATAACAATATTACCGAATGTGGATTACAATATTACCGACTGTGGATAACAACATTACCGACTGTGTATACCAACATTACCGATTGTGGTCAACAATATTACCGACAGTGGATAACAACACTACCGAATGTGTAGAACAACATTACCGACTGTGTATAACAATATTACCGACAGTGGATAACAATATTACCGACCGATTACCGAATGTGTGGATAACAACATTACCGACTGTGTGGATAACAACAACATTACCGACTGTGTATAACAACATTACCGACTGTGTATAACAACATTACCGATTGTGGATAACATTATTACCGACAGTGGATAACAACATTACCGATTGTGTATAACAACATTACCGACTGTGTATAACAACATTACCGACTGTGTATAACAACATTACCGACTGTGGATAACAATATTACCGACTGTGGATAACAACATTACCGACTGTGTATAACAACATTACCGATTGTGGATAACAACATTACCGACTGTGTATAACAACATTACCGACTGTGTATAACAACATTACCGACTGTGTATAACAACATTACCGACTGTGTATAACAACATTACCGACAGTGGATAACAATATTACCGACAGTGGATAACAACATTACCGACTGTGGATAACAACATTACCGACAGTGGATAACAACATGACCGACTGTGGATAACAATTTTACCGAATGTGGATAACAACATTACCGACTGTGGATAACAACATTACCGACTGTGTGGATAATAGCATTACCGACTGTGGATAACAACATAACTGTGTATAACAGCCACCGACAGCATAACAACATTACCGACTGTGGATAACAACATTACCGACTGTGGATAACAACATTACCGACTGTGGATAACAACATTACCGACTCTGGATAACAACATTACCGACTCTGGATAACAGCATTACCGAGTGTGGATAACAGCACTAACGACTGTGGATAACAACATTACTGACAGTGGATAACAACATTACCGACTCGATATAACAACTTTACCAATTGTGGAAAACAACATTGCCGACTGTGGATAACAACATTACCGACTGTGGATAACAACATTACCGACAGTGGATAACAACATTACCGACTGTGGATAACAACATTACCGAATATGGATAACAACATTACCGACAGTGGATAACAACATAACCGACTATGGATAACAGCATTACAGACAGTGGATAACAACATTACCGACAGTGGATAACAACATTACCGACTGTGGATAACAACACTACCGACTGTGGATAACAACATTACCGACAGTGGATAACATCATAACCGACTATGGATAACAGCATTACAGACAGTGGATAACAGCATTACCGACAGTGGATAACAATATTACCGACTTTGGATAACAACATTACAGACAGTTGATACCAACATTACCGACTCTGGATAACAACATTGCCGAATGTGGATAACAGCATTACCGACTGTGGATAACAACATTGCCGACTGTGGATAACAACATTACCGACTGTGAATACAACATTACCGACTGTGAATACAACATAACCGACTGTGGATAACAACATTATCAACTGTGGATAACAATATTACCGACTGTTGATAACAACATTACGGACTGTGGAGAACAACATTACCAGCTGTGGATAACAACATCGCCAATTATGGAGACTGCGAACTGTTAAAATACGTGTAACACCCTTTGCACCTGTGAATTATATGAAAGAAATCATCAAGCAAGTCCAATAAATAATTATAATGACTTAACGTCAGACTTGCGAACCAGATCTTGAAAACATATAACTAGTTACATACATGAAAACAGTCAGAAGGACTACCAACTGATATTGACAAACATTCAGCACGTAAACCATCCCTAACCTCCAACAGTGATTGTAGCATGTGATATTGCATATTATTTCAATCTAGAACAATAGAATTTCCTTTGCATCAAATTCCAGGTGAAGTACACACGTGACACGTTCATTTGGTACAATATTTCAAAGGCCAAGAAAGACCTGCCTACCTTGGAGCGAAATCGACAAAGTTGACCAGGTAGCCTGCCGTTGACAACCCCATAAACCACATGGCTATTGTGAGCAGAGCTATGGCGACGTAGCGGTGTTCAACATCCACGAAACCCGTCGCTATCAGACACGCACCAGCTCCAAGGAAGGCTGGAATTCATAGCAGTCAGTGAGTGAGGGAGTTGGATTTACGGCAGGGTCAGCTGCATGTTGGCCTGCATTCCCCTGGCACCTGTCGCTTTCGGAATAAGACAAAATCCTTTCCAAAATGTCAGCATCATACGATTTTGTCTAAATCACGAGCATGTGTTCATGAATCACAATCAAATAGTGATGACACCGGGTGTTCGCAACAGGTGGAGGTGTCCTGTATCCCCGCTGGGTTAGTAGGCTGTTCAATAGTAAAGACTGTATTAGACCCAAAATCCCATATCATTTTCCTCCGAGA
Organism: Haliotis rubra; assembly: GCF_003918875.1. Classification (NCBI taxonomy): domain Eukaryota; kingdom Metazoa; phylum Mollusca; class Gastropoda; order Lepetellida; family Haliotidae; genus Haliotis; species Haliotis rubra. Next base: position 1,710,162 of record NW_025765603.1, on the reverse strand, counting down.
CATCATAGAAGATATCACAGAAGCAGGGAAAATCGATAGCATCGCCAAACCAGTTCGATTATTCTTACTTCATACTTGACCCCAATTTCAAGACGAGGAACTCAACTGGATCGGAATTGTCAGTTATACTAACCATTACTTTCGAATAGCCTCAGTTGCCCAGGTGCTTAGGTACCTCAATGACCGGAATAATACACCTAAAATAATTCCATTCTGAACTGGAGTCCCATCGGAAATGCCAGTGATACTGACCGATACTTTGGAATAGCCTCCGTGTGGCCGAGGTGCTGAGATATTTCTTTGACCGGAAGTAGTCAGCCACCTGGCCTGTCAACACTGCGGAAACGGCCTGGCTGGCAAAGGTCATGGAGGACAGAAGGCCGTTCTTGTTAAATGGAAGAAAGGAGGCAGATAATTTCAGTTTTTCAATCAGATAAAACACTGATGTAGATAAATGAGCTAATTTAGTTAAACGCTTCTGAAAAATGCATTTATAGAAAATAATGCGTATCAGCTAAACGTGAGTCAAGTTCGTTTCAGGCCTCAGACGTTGTCGATTTTGTTGAGACCCATGAGCCCGGATATGGTGCTGGAAAACCAAGACAAGACGTTACTGAAGGCCGAAACAGTCGCCGAAACCCTGCACCCGTATCAAACACATCACCATGTAATAACCACTTCTGGTCTGCTTCTATCACCATCAAATGTGGCTGCATTCTTACTCAACTAAACACGAGTGTTTCGTCTTCTTACTATGGCACACATATCAACCCGACTTACACACAACGTTTTCGCAACAGTGTTGGAAGGTTGTAGATTGGTAACGTCATGACACAACGTCACAACGTTATTATGACGTCATTTTATATGTCACAACGTTAAATGTCGTATTTCCTTTAATAACATTGTTTCAAAGGACTTCCAGACCCGGCGCTTATTGCGCTCACAGGATGAAAGGTAATTACTTGTTAGTGAGCGTTACGTGAAAGTTAGGGACCATTCCTCAAAAATTCTATTTTGGGATCAAGGGAGAATACATTTATTAAAAAAACCGTACCCATATTAGAGGGAATACGGTATATACGTTGTCAAAACATTGTGAAACCACTATTACACAATAACTTGGTGTGAGGGTAGAGTTTTCTATAAAACTTTGAGATTCATTCTGCACTATTTAGCTGCAGCTTCAGAAAACACACGACCAAAACAACCTGCAAATTGACTAATAAACATTGAAGTGAATTTCTGCTTTGTTTCTTATGTACTGTTCACTACTTGGAAAACTATTCAACTATTAACGTTCAACTATTAACGCTAAACCTATAACGTGACAACGTATAAGTCGTGAAATTGTTGTGACAACGTGAAATTGTTAGCTGGGAAACACATCACCATGGAAAGCCATTTCTGGTTTATTTCAGTCAACACCATATTTCCTTGATGAGAGAGAGCCTTTTTCCTTACTTTCCTTTATGAAAAGACTTTTAGAAGAAATTGTGTTCATAATGTACTGTATGTTATTTGATGAGTGGACTGTGATGATAAGTCTCGGTGTCCTGTGACCGGGGTCAATTGTAACAAGGGCGATTACTCTAATCGTTTTCGCTCAAGCATTGTGTAGGTGAGTAGAGTTATTTCCCTTTACTTTCCTACGGTACACATCCAGGCGTTTTTCAGCTGCTCGCTCATGGCGAGATACAGCTGACGAAGAATCGTTTTTCACATAGGAAAATAAAATTTTCACAAAACGTAATAAATGGTTAAATGCAGTAAATGTTGCTTGGTATGAAACTAATTAACAAGTGTAAAATTGAGGTATTACGACATATTTTGAAGTAAAAATATATGTTCAGTGTTATGTTGATAGTATCAGCCCTCGGGTGACATATTTTGGTGCTAGTCTTTGTATTATATTTTGGGCATACCAATACAAGAATTTAAACCAAAAACATTTTAAATGTCGATGGTGATAAAGGTTTAATGTTAATCAATTGTAATACTTGCAGTCATTGCATTTGATACGTAATAACTTTGTAACGACACGTTAGTGAACTTTAAATGACACTGAGGTTTAAAAACCAAGATGCCAATGTACTAGTTAGTACCGATTAACTTGGTGAGCGGTCGAGTAGTATCGAATTACAAGAAGTTAAGTTAAAAGTGTTACAATTGACCCCGGTCTCCCCTACTACAGGTTGACCGCAAGGGATTCTCGTGCACATGAACTCGGCTAAAGTTGATATTCAAATATTGTAACACTATAAGACTATATTGGCTCCCAGGAGTTAAACAGACAGGTAAGGTTGACACGTGAAGGTGATCGCCACACCTATAGCTCATGCTTATGCGAGTTAACGTACCTCAGTTATGTCAAAGTTCAACACTTCTTTCAGAAATAGAGGCGTATTTGTGGTTAATGTGTATGCTGTCCAGTTAAAACACACGTGTCCGGTAACGCACGCCCACGTGGCCGGAGACGACACCATGGCCCACCATGGCGTCTTGTGATTCTGCCAACACAACAGTAATGTTAAGGTTATACTACACAGAAACACAGGTACACATTGTGATTGGCATGGAATGTATCAATATATATGGTATCATCCGAACCTTTAAATGTCGACAGACTTTAACTGGGATGCCTTTAACTCGAATTAGTGAATTAACTCTAAATGATTGATTATGAGATCTGCAGAAGAAATCACAAATGTCACAAGTGACTTGCAGACTTTAAAAAAGCAAATGATAAATGGATTTCATGAGCTGTGGTGTTTTCAGCCATAACATCGTAGTAACAAGCTTACGTTCTCTTTCTCTCCAATGCTCCTTATGATGTGGTCCTTCTCTACTTGTGAGATGCGGCGATGTTGAGACGGGGTGCTGGCGACAGTATAGTACCACACTCCGCACCAGATCATCGTGATACCACCTACAAAGAGTACCCGGTAGTACTGCCTCACACAGTACAGAGAGAGAGAGAGAGAGAGAGAGAGAGAGAGAGAGAGAGAGAGGGAGAGAGAGAGAGAGAGAGAGAGAGAGAGAGAGAGAGAGAAGAGGGGGGAGAGCGAGAGGGAAGAAGGGAAGGGGAGAGAGGGGGGCGTGAGAGAGGGAGAGGGGGGGAGGTAGGGAGAGTTTGATTAAACGCCGCCGGATCTTCACGGGTCCCCCATTATTCAGAACTGGTAGGACACAATTACAAATACAGTATGGACGCTGTATCCTCACCCAACGATGGCCCCGTCATCAAAAACACGGAAAGCCAAGTCAACTGTCATTGAAAAAGCACGTGAACATAAGGTGCACGTCAAAAGAATAAATTGCATCTGACATTAATTTAGCGCTAATGCTTCAAATTAGGAAACGTCCTCCATATGTGTAACATGAAACGTTTTGAAAGCTTTACTGGAGCCTTGGATGTCGGAACCAGATCATGCAGCTTTCGATCAAGTGTCGCATGGCGTTCTTTGAAAGGGCATGACATATTTTACCTCAAAGGTAGTCAAACATAAACACTAAAGGTAGAAGCTGCTGGAATACTCTTGGACATAAAGATAAAGTTGAAAAAAATGAAGTCATCCGTGTTGTGAAGAACCCCTTTAATCTAAATATATGTGCATAGATCAAAATATGAAATGAGCTTTTTATCACGTGTAGCTTATGGCTGAGAATTGGCTTTTTGCCCGTTATTTTACTATCGTAATTAGATCATTGATGTCCCTGCAGTTAAGTTCAACTTCTTGGCTAAAATATATTCTTTGGATGTTGCTTTTGAGGAGAGCAGGATTCGTTCCCATGACTGATGACTGCATGACTGATGCTTGTCTAAAACGTTCTATCCATATTCCATTTATCCCAACGTTCTATCTATTTTCACATAGGTGTAATCTACCAGGAAGTCAGCCATTTCACAACTTTTTTCATCTTTTTACATTCATTTTGTAAGCTTTTATTTGTCCGGAAGGTTTTTGAAAAGACGTGTAACTATAGCCACGGTTACAATGACAAGTTGAAAATATTTTCTTTTTTGAGAATATCTAACGTCAAGAAAATACTCTCTTGAGCATTTGAGAATTCACACTGTAAGTGAAGACCACTTGCCTCGAATACATTGCTTGAATATATAGAAATACGTCCTTGATTGCATTAAGAGTGATAGTTAATCTCTCTTCCGCCTTCCCCTCTAGATAACGAACCCAAACATATCCAATCCGATGGTATTAATCCTTTGAATCAACTAACTGAAACAAAATGTACATGTAAAAATGCATGTAACTAAACAAACGTATACACGGATCAGATGTTACCTGTTAAATAAAACATGGAAGCCCATCCATTGTCGAAGCCGTACTTGCACAGGTAACCCGACATGGCGAAGACAGCTATGCTCCCCACCTTAGGACCTGCATAGGAAATACGTCACGGCACTAACATGTGTGGTATATTACACCAGCTGCAATCCATTATTCGGTTTAGGAACGAACTAATTTCCAGTTTAATAGTTTAATTATAAAATACTCACGGCTGAAGCGATTATACAACAATCAAACATTATGCCTTTGGTTGACTTATATCATGCAGTTAATTTATGAGATATAAATACTGTGTTTTCAAAATAAAGCCACTTAGCCTGTACATGTTACCGCGAATTTAATTTGAAACGAAACGAGGTTGAAATGTGAAGACAAGAAGTGAGGACAAGAAGTGAAGACAAGATGACTTAAGAAATGAACGCACTACTATGTGCGTACTCACAAACACATTCTGAACTTAACTGGTGTTTTTCGATAAATAGGCCAGTAATGAGCTGATACTAATGATAATGACACTCTTGATGGATTTGTGAGTTTAGAAAATGAGAAGAGTGAGTTTGTTTAGTTTTACGCCGCTTTTAGCAATATTCCAGCAATATCACGTGGGACACTAAAAATTGGCTTAACACATTAGCATGAGAAGAATGGTCGTTACTGAAGAATAAGGGTCGAAATCAGATCAGGAGCCACTGCTGGACTTATCGACTTATTCAGGAAGACATTTACATTTATCGTATCCCAATTGCGGAGTTCGGTGCTCATGTTGTTGATTGGATTGACACGATTATTTACACATTTACATATAGCTGGAATATTGCGGAGTTCGGCGTTCACAACAAAGCAACGAGATAAGGTCGTATCCAAGCAGCACAATCGTCATGTGCAGTGGTATCTCTCACAAATATACTGTTCGTAGACTTTTGATTAATTGCAAATATAAAAATCTGTACTGTTTCGTCATAAAGAGGAGAGGTGTTCATTAAATTACTGATAACAAGGATTATTTTCTGAGGCGTAGCTACGAAACTGGACCCCGATCCACAAAGCGTTCGTAACGTTACGACCTGTAACGAATGTCGTAGCGCTACGAACATTTTGTGGATCAGGGCCCTGGCTAGCTATTCTCGAAACGTTCGTAGCCCTAAGAACTTCTTAAGCACATCCTTAACACATCCTTAATCAAAGTTAAGAATTCTTAGGGCCCTGGGTCTAGATTTTCGAAGCTCTCTTAGCGCTAAGATAGTCGTAAGTGCCATTCATTAACATTAACTTACGACTATCTTAGCGCTAAGAGAGCTTCGAAAATCTAGGCCCTGGTACATAACAGGATACATGTATTTGAACACGACCTGTGTTAGACAAGGCTACCTTTTAAGTCTGTTATTATTTCACTATTTTTGGTATAATTAGCAGCAACACGTTTACACGCTGAGAGGAACCTTTTTGGTTACTATTTTCTGAAAACAGTTCATAGAAGTCATCTCTTTATCGACTTCAAACACCACGCCTTTCACGTGCTATCGCTTTATCGTTTTCTTACGGCCGTATAAAGCGGTGTCCCCTCTCGGCCACCATATTTTTTTGTTGTTGATGACAGGCTTCTAAACAAGCACAAGTGTTACTTCTGAAGAAAGTTAGGTCCCGTAATGTGCTCGAGCTTCCACTTGTATAGGTGGGGGGCACCTCTGTGGTGTAGTGGTTAGAGCGTTCGCCCGGAGAGCGGAAGGTCTCGGGTTCAATCCCCGACCGCGTCATACCAAAAGACGTTAAAATATGGTACTTGTTGGTCCCTGTCTGGCGCTCGGCATTAATGGGTACAACAAGGACTGGTCGGCTCGGAGTCAGTATAATGTGTCTGAGTAGGGTATTTATGCCTCACTGCGGCATGGTATCTCAGTGGGCTAGCACTATAAAACCAGCTTAAGTCTGGGCTAGTACAAGCAGCCGCACATACACATACACACGCATGCACGTCGTCATATGAGCGAAATATTCTCAAGCACGACGTTAACCCAATTTCACCTCACCTCACCCATTGAGTCACCTCACCTCACTTGTATAGGGGATCTTTGCGGAGATCACTAAATTTGTTTCGTTTGGTAGCCATCTCTTGGAAGTTGAAGAATTATAGGGTGGACACAATTTATGGGGTTGCTGTCAAGTTATTTTTAAAAACTTCCACTGAAGCAGTAAATATTGTCATCCACGAGAATTGTTGACTGCAGCTCCTGAATCTAGGTGACCTTGTCGAAGGTTTAAAGTCTATATTATGTGAGGATTGTATGTATCTGCCACGTAACTAGAGAACATGGATGTTTACTGCTAGCATTAAGCCCATCTTAAATTGACTTGAATAAATAAAGGATGACGAGACGAGACTCCGGAGAATGACTACGTTACGTATACGACCTAAGATGATTTCCAATTCTCTTGTCATTGTTATAAGCTAAGTATTAAATGTCTTCTACATTGTTACTGTTTGGATATTACAGTTTAGAGTGAGTGAGTATGGTTGTACGCCGCCTTTAGCCGCATTCCAGCAATATCACGACACCAGACTGAAATAAGCTTTACACATTATACCCATGTTTGGAATCGAACCAGAGTATTCGACCTAACTAGCGTACTAGGCTACTCACAGTTGTTAATAAGTACTTACAGAATAGTGTTCAATAACTATGCTAAATTAATGTAAAGAAATTCTTAACCAAAAAAATAGACTGAAGTTTAATTAATAAATTCATATAATTGCTTAACGTATATCACTATACAAAAAAGTATGAATATAGCAAAATGTACATCGTCAAATGACCTTCAACTGTAATCTGTATTTGATATTTACCTGCATAGGCTACGGCCAGTAGTTTTGTCCTCTCTAATGGCGGCGCCCATTTCCCCCACATTGTGTGCATGGAGAATAAGTACACTCCCTTGGCAAAGTGAGAAATATTGTCATATGTATTCATAAATTCCATAAAATATGTCAGATATAAAAAGAAAAGGTAATGTAATAAATTTGAAGACTAACAGATCGATCTTTGATCATGTCGATGAACAATGATCCATTCAGAAAAATTGCCCTGATTGGGATTCTGGGATAGAATTAGTAAATAGTTACAAACAGCGTACACTTCACTCAACAGAAAATGGGTACCCGGTGGGATAAGTCATATGACTATATATAACCTTCTAGCGCATCGGGGCGGTGGGGTAGCCTAGTGGTTAAAGCGTTGGCTCGTCACGCCGAAGACCCGGGTTCGATTCCCCACATGGGCACAATGTGTTAAGCCCATTTCTGGTGTCCCCCGCCGTGATATTGCTGGAATATTGCTAAAAGCGGCGTAAAACTAAACTCAGTCAGTCAGTCTAGCGCATCACAGGCAGCTTGGGTTATCTTGGGCATTAGTTGTCTACTCTATGAGCGTGCCGTCGGTGTGGATTTAGCCCAATATAAAAGGATTAATTATTACTCTGTAAGAGTGTCTAGAATGTACAATGTATGTTTACATTTAACCGTTTAAAAATGTGATTAAATCCTAAATATAAACTGACTTACAAAAGAAAGTACACACCTGATGCTTTGGTAAAATGTTTTCCTGAAAACAGCGTGATATTTAGAAAAGTGTTTTGATTGCGACTCACAACTCACAAACATTGTGTACGTGTTGCAATAACACCATAGATATCGTACCCAATTGGAACATTGCTCGCAAAATATTGACGTTGTTTTGATAGTCTCAAAACACCAGGTGTGTACTTTCTTTTGTACATCAGTATACATTTTTGTATTCAAGGTAAGAACACGTAGAATGAGCTACCGCCTCACAGCCTAAACACTGCCTAAATACTACATCCCCAAGAGGTGAACATGTGTATGATGCTGCAGTTGCTGTGTAGAGTTGCGTCCCATGGGCACGCCAAAAACCTGTGTTCTTGAGTTCGAATCCCTGTTCGCCCCCATGATGTTTCCAGGTCTGCTTGCATCATGCCGGTGTTCATGGGTTTCACTATAATGGTTGTCGCCTGAAACCACGTCACTTCAGGATTTCCGTCCATATTAAACCTTTTCGCCGTGATATAACATGATCACTGTAGAGATTTGAAACCGGGAACATCCGGGTTAGAATTGGTCTTCAGCAACCCATGCTCGTCGTAAGAGGCGACTAAAGGGATCAGGTGGTCAGGCTCATTGACACATGTCATCGCATCCTAATTGCGTCGATCGATACTCATGTTGTTGATCACTGGATTGTCTGGTCCAGATTCGATGATGTGCTGGAATATTGCAGAGTGCGACATAAACCTACACTCACTCACTCACTCTTGTTACATGCTTCATTGTCGACATCACATCTGAAACAATGTAATGACGAGACGTACTATCAACACATGTTAAAAACGGAAAGACCTACCTGTGAAATGCCAAGAAGCCCTCGTAGGACGTATACAAGATATTTTGTAGTCCGGGCTCCGATTGGTAGAAGCAAAGATGCGACCGAGCCAATCAGCATCCCGATAAACATGACGTTTTTCCCGCCATATCTTCCAGCCAACCAGCCCCCTGGGATTTGTACAACCATGTAACCATAGAAATAAGCGCTGAGCATTCCAGATTGTTCCGTTTTGGACCAGTAGAACTCAGCATGCTAAAAAACACAATGTACAGAGCTGTGAGAATTACATATTTCAAATGTTGAATTTGAAAATACATGTTGTATTAATACGCTCGATTGATAAATATTAACACAAATAAAACACAAAACAAATTTAAACTGTGGCATATGTAGTTTTCTTCTTTTAAGATAACAAAAATGAACGCTGTGGGAGGGGAAGAGAGCCTGTTAACTAAGAGGACAGTCAGTTTCAAAGGATTACTTTTTAAACGAAAATCAACTGTGAAAATTAATGCTTTGAAAAAGAAGTGTAACTTAGGGTGAATAAATTATATTTAAGGAGTATGGATTCAAGCATTTCTCGCAGCTTCGCCAGAATCAACACAGTTGTTCCTTGTTATATACCAGTACCTCCGAGTTCTGAACCAGTACCTCAGTAAATTTTGATGAACTGTTAGCTGCGTTGTTGACGCTGCTGTCTGTGTCGTTCACCATGCACACGATCGCCATGCTGAGACCGGCCCTGCCCGATTCCACCATGATTCCTCCGAAACATCCCACGAGTGCCAGCAGCCATCTTTGGGGACAGCCACTGCATCCTGTATGACATCGAAGAGATAATATTTAATACCGGACTGTAAATATTGCTTTCACTACATCTCTCACATGGTTCATTTTCGGATATCATAAAACCTGTGCACGAACCCAGCATCCTAGTCCTGACATAGTGGACGTCAGACACACTGCACCTACCATGCTGCCTTGTCCTGACATAGTGGACGTCAGACTTACCATACTACCTAGTCCTGACATAGTGGACGTCAAACCTACCATGCTGCCTAGTCCTGACATAGCGGACGTCAGACACACTGCACCTACCCTGCTACCTAGTCCTGACATAGTGGACGTCAGACACACTGCACCTACCATGCTGCCTAGTCCTGACATAGTGGACGTCAGACACACTACACCTACCATACTGCCTAGCCCTGACATAGTGGACGTCAGACACACTACACCTACCATACTACCTAGCCCTGACATAGTGGACGTCAGACACACTGCACCTACCATACTACCTAGTCCTGACATAGTGGACGTCAGACACACTACACCTACCATACTGCCTAGCCCTGACATAGTGGACGTCAGACACACTACACCTACCATACTACCTAGCCCTGACATAGTGGACGTCAGACACACTGCACCTACCATACTACCTAGTCCTGACATAGTGGACGTCAGACACACTGCACCTACCATGCTGCCTTGTCCTGACATAGTGGACGTCAGACTTACCATACTACCTAGTCCTGACATAGTGGACGTCAGACATACCATACTACCTAGTCCTGACATAGTGGACGTCAGACACACTGCACCTACCATACTACCTAGCCCTGACATAGTGGACGTCAGACACATTGCACCTACCATACTACCTAGCCCTGACATAGTGGACGTCAGACACACTGCACCTACCATGCTGCCTTGTCCTGACATAGTGGACGTCAGACTTACCATACTACCTAGTCCTGACATAGTGGACGTCAGACCTACCATACTACCTAGTCCTGACATAGTGGACGTCAGACACACTGCACCTACCATACTACCTAGCCCTGACATAGTGGACGTCAGACACATTGCACCTACCATACTACCTAGCCCTGACATAGTGGACGTCAGACACACTGCACCTACCATGCTGCCTAGTCCTGACATAGTGGACGTCAGACACTACACCTACCATGCTGCCTAGCCCTGACATAGTGGACGTCAGACACACTGTACCTACCATACTACCTAGCCCTGACATAGTGGACGTCAGACACATTGCACCTACCATACTACCTAGCCCTGACATAGTGGACGTTAGACACACAGCACCTACCCTGCTGCCTTGTCCTGACAAAGGGGACGTTAGACACACTGCACCTACCCTGCTGCCTTGTCCTGACATAGTGGACGTCAGACACACTGCACCTACCATGCTGCCTAGCCCTGTTTTCCTCTCCTTCGGGCTCTGATGTGGTAAAACTTGCAGACCTAGTCTGACTAGTATCGGGAACAGTCCTATCTTTACAACAGTTCATCTCTCACACGAGGTCCGACACTGAAAATAACAACATTGTATCTTTACTAACAAGAGTGATCTATTATCACACAGGAAATAACAACATTGTATCTTTACTAGCAAGACTGATCTATTATCAGACCGGGACAAACAACATTGTATCTTTACTAACAAGACTGGTCTATTATCAGACCGGGACAAACAACATTGTATCTTTACTAACAAGGCTGATCTATATCACACGGGAACAAACAACATTGTATCTTTACTAACAAGACTGACCTATTATCACACGGGAAATAACAACATTGTATCTTTGCTAACAACACTGATCTATTATCACACCGGAACAAACAACATTGTATCTTTACTAACAAGACTGATCTGTTATCACACAGGAAATAACAACATTGTATCTTTACTAACAAGACTGATCTATTATCAGACCGGGAATAACAACAGTGTATCTTTGCTAACAACACTGATCTATTATCACACCGGAACAAACAACATTGTATCTTTACTAACAAGACTGATCTGTTATCACACAGGAAATAACAACATTGTATCTTTACTAACAAGACTGATCTATTATCACACCGGAACAAACGACATTGTATCTTTACTAACAAGACTGATCTATTATCACACAGGAAATAACAACAGTGTATCTTTGCTAACAACACTGATCTATTATCACACCGGAACAAACGACATTGTATCTTTACTAACAACACTGGTCTGTTATCAGACCGGGACAAACAACATTGTATTTTTACTAACAAGAGTGGTCTATTATCAGACCGGGACAAACAACATTGTATCTTTACTAACAAGACTGGTCTGTTATCAGACCGGGACAAACAACATTGTATCTTTACTAACAAGGCTGATCTATATCACACGGGAACAAACAACATTGTATCTTTACTAACAAGACTGACCTATTATCACACGGGAAATAACAACATTGTATCTTTGCTAACAACACTGATCTATTATCACACCGGAACAAACAACATTGTATCTTTACTAACAAGACTGATCTGTTATCACACAGGAAATAACAACATTGTATCTTTACTAACAACACTGATCTATTATCACACCGGAACAAACGACATTGTATCTTTACTAACAACACTGGTCTGTTATCAGACCGGGACAAACAACATTGTATTTTTACTAACAAGAGTGGTCTATTATCAGACCGGGACAAACAACATTGTATCTTTACTAACAAGACTGATCTATTATCACACCGGAACAAACAACATTGTATCTTTACTAACAAGACTGGTCTGTTATCAGACCGGGACAAACAACATTGTATCTTTACTAACAAGACTGGTCTGTTATCAGACCGGGACAAACAACATTGTATCTTTACTAACAACACTGATCTATTATCACACCGGAACAAACAACAATGTATCTTTACTAACAACACTGGTCTATTATCAGACAGGAATAAACAACATTGCATCTTTACTAACAACACTGGTCTATTATCAGACAGGAACAAACAACATTGTATCTTTACTAACAACACTGGTCTATTATCAGACAGGAATAAACAACATTGTATCTCTACTAACAACACTGGTCTATTAGCAGACAGGAATAAACAACATTGTATCTTTGCTAACAAGAGTGGTC